>NC_027751.1:14429547-14456362 GCF_000695525.1 Brassica oleracea var. oleracea
TTTGCAAACAATGGATTTGTTATCATAGCAGTGTATGTTGATGATTTGAACATCATTGGAACCTCTGGGGAAATCGCCCAAACAGTTGAATATCTCAAGAAAGAGTTTGAAATGAAAGACCTAGGTAAAACCAAAGTCTGTTTGGGGTTGCAACTTGAGTACATGAAAGGAGGAATCCTTGTGCATCAAATGGCATATACTGAAAAAGTACTCAAGAGATTTTATATGGACCAGGCTCACCCATTGACCAGCCCAATGGTCGTGAGGTCCCTTGATTTGGACACGGACCCATTCGGTCCTAAGAAGGACGATGAGGATGTCCTGGGTCCAGAAGTGCCATACCTCAGTGCCATAGGAGCATTAATGTATTTGGCTAGCCACACTAGACCAGATATATGTTTTGCTGTAAACCTCCTATAAAGATTTAGTTCTTGTCCGACCCACAGGCACTGGAACGGAATTAAACATATCCTACGTTACCTACAAGGAACTAAGGATTTGGGTCTATTTTATACCAATGAAACCAAAGATGGTTTGGTAGGCTTTGCAGATGCAGGCTACTTATCTGATCCACACCATGGTCGGTCCCAAACTGGTTATGTGTTCACTCATGGTGGTACTGCTATATCATGGCGTTCCATGAAACAAACTATAGCAGCCACTTCATCTAATCACTCAGAAATTCTTGCCATGCATGAGGCAAGTCGTGAGTGTGTATGGTTGAGGTCTATGACCCAACACATCCGATCAGATAGTGGAATAGTCAAGGACAATGGTCCGACCATCATATATGAAGATAATGCTTCTTGCATTGCTCAACTCAAAGACAGGTATATCAAAGGTGACCGAACCAAACATATTCTACCCAAGTTCTTCTTTACTCATGAGTTACAGAAAGCTAGAGAGGTCAACGTCCTTCAGATCCGGTCTAGTGAGAACTCAGCCGACCTCTTCACCAAGTCATTGCCCACCAGCACATTCAGAAAGCTCACGCAGCAGATTGGCATGCGATGACTCAAGGACCTTTAGTGATGTCCAAATCAGGGGGAGTAATGTGTGTTGTACTCTTTTTCCTTTCTCTGGTTTTCTTTTTACCACATTGGGTTTTGGGTTTTCCGGGAGAGGTTTTAATGAGGCAACATTAGCATGTCACAAGCCCTATATGGTTATGGCATCCAAAGGGGGAGTGTTATGAATCATGAAGTGTATGGTCCATAACCTAGACCATACAAGTTCAAGACTAGAGTCCATTGGAGGTTTACATCCAGCCACATGGAAGACCCATTCAACCTTAGTCTTTATGAGTTTGACCATGTCATTATGTAGAGTATCTTTGTAATCAATTCTCCCTTTGACTCCACCTTGTATGAACCACTATATATATAGTGGTGTAAACAATAAGAAATATACAACACATTCTCACAAACCTTCTCTCGAATCTTAACATTTCATATAATTTAACTTGAATTATTTATAAAATATATTAAAATAATTTAATGTTTCTTTCATTAAAAACAATTAAACTCATATAACAATCGTTGTTTTTGTTGACTATTAACTATGACCGCATTTATACTCATATAACATGCATTAAATATTTTAGATATAAAATAAAAATATACAAATACATATACATTTATAACATTTTTTTGCTTTACATGTATAATCAGAAAATGCATTCATAATAATTACATAAACATATTGTATGATAAGTGTATATGATGAAATATAGATTATAGAAATTATAATTATAAAGCTAAGAATTATAAATGGTGAACTTATAAATGTTGATTCCCTACATGGATGAATAAATTTAAAATTTCATCAAAAAAAAAAAAAGAATTATAAATGGTGAACTTATGATTTAACAGTACGTCAATCTCTCAGTTGCTTGAGCAACCAAGGTTCTCTTCATCTTCGAGTCTCAGCATTATCTTGAAACTTCTTCTGTAAGTTATTCTTTATTGCTTGTGGAAAGAGAAAAACTCACGCATCTTCAGGTTAACTTCATCTCTGAGGGTGTGCTCTTCTCCATGGAGGATCGGTTAATGAGGGACCGTTGTTATCGATTCCTCCTGCGATAGTAAGCCAACCTTCTCTCTTGCAATTTTATTTCTCCTTCTTAACCTCTGTCTAGTGCTCTCTATTTTTAAATTTCTCGGCAATAAGTGGCATGTCCACAACTTTGTAAAAGCCAAAACTTTGGTTGAATTTTAACATATTTCACCAAAAAATAATATACGTGAATATAAATTGTTATTAGGTTCTACAGATTTTTTAAATATATTTTAGCTAAAGAGCTAATGAATACGTACTGGTTGCTATATTTAAAACTTTGGTTGAATTTTAACATATTTCACCAAATGTTTTTATATTTAATTAAGGAAAAAATAAATACCAATTTCTATTTCTTGTTTAGTCTAATTTTGAAATTGTTTTCAAATTTTTGTTTTAATACGCATTACTTATCAGTATTTTAATCATTTATATTACTGATTTTCACCGATTTTTTATCTGTGATTTTATGGTCCTAAAATACCATGTTATTTCACATAGTGATGTATATATATGGCTATAACATGTTACGTAAATTGTGTTTCCAGTGGCAGAATTTATAACATGGTGAGCCATCTTTTGTAACGGTTTTTTTTTTTTTTTTTTTTTTTTTGATAATCCAGGGGTTCTCCACTTACGTGGATCATTTTCCTGGGTCCGGTTAGACAGCGGTCCACTTCACCCGGGAGGGCTTTACCTGGGCTGGGGACAAGGCCCAACATCCAGTACCGCATTTGATGACAGGATGAGCAGTTCTCCTCCGCCTGGCGTCGAACCCGGGAGCATGATAATTGGCCCCCAAGGCCCTTACCAAACGAGCTACCACGTCCCGTGACAATTGTAACGGTTTTTTCTACATCAACGTTTGATAAAATGTCAAATGATGCTTCATAAGAGCTCAGTAACCTAAGTTCACTTACTTATCGGACGTACATGCTTTAGTTGGCTGTGTAACTGTTTGTGTATCATTTCTCATGACAACTACCGTAGACGCGATATAAGCATTGGTTAATTAATTGAATCTATTGAATTCTTTAATGTTGCCCGCATAAAACTCTTGCCGATGTTTTTAGCAAAAAAATGTTGCCCGTATAAAAACTCTTCCCGATGTTTTTAGCAAAAAAAAAAAAAAACTCTTGCCGATGTTAAACAATCCACTTTCAGAATGTGTGTTGCCATCTCTTAGATACGTCCCCTTTGTCGGTACTGCGAGGATCGTGTTGGTGGCTCCTCGATGGAGTACAAGCAGTGTGGCCGCACATTTTTTAATAATTAACTAGATTTTGACCCGTCCTCTCAGAAGGCAGATATATTGTTTGTTTTACATATTTTTGTAGAAATTTAATTTTTATGTTTGTGTCTTTTTTTGTAACCATATTTGTATTTTTTTGTAAGCATATTTGTGTTTTTTTGCAATCATATTTGTGTGAAATAATTTTTTTTAAAAAATTATTACTTAGAATTTCGATAATTGTATTGAATTAGTGATGCTACATAACTATACACTTGTGCCATAGCCATTTCACATATTAATTTTGTACTTTACTCGTAAATAGATAGATATTACTTTTTAAGAAAATAACAAAGTATAGTATACAATTTTGTTTATTAATCAAATAGTAATTAAATAAATGCAAATTATATGTTTTTCATTAAGTTTCATGATTTGATTTCATATATAATTATAATAACATTATTATTACACATAATAGTACACATAATGTTACAACAAACAAAAAATATTACACATTATAATATGTCATTCAATTTAAAATGGATATTATAAATCAAGGCCCATGACCCAAATTTGTTTGACTATTATGAAAAACATATAATTTAAACTTATGTTATTTAAATAACAAAGTATAATTTAAACTGCAACAAACATGTGAAGATCAATACCCATGGTCCAAAATTGTAATACATATTATAAATCAAGGCCCATGCCGATTATTAGGCAATTTAAAAGATGGTTACATCGATTTATTATATTTCGATTCAGTTATACTAAAACGTATGTATCATAAATTTTAAGTTGGACATTACTTTTATTCATGGCTGTTGTTTTAATAGAATAAACTAGATCTCGACCCGCGTAACCGCGCAGATTTTTGTTTTCATTTATTTTTATATAAACTAGAGTTTTTTACCGCGCTATGCGCGGTTTACAGGTTTAAATATTTTTATTTTAATGTTTAATTACAATGTAACTAATTTTGTTTGGATCTGTTACTTTAAACAAAAAAATTAGTTAGTTATATTATATTATTGGTCATTTTTAACTTAATTTTGTTTCATTTTTTGTTTTGGTGTTTTTTGTATCATCTAAACTATTAAAACTGAAGTACAAATAAATCTCAACCCTAAGTTTTCCTCAATAATTACTATCCAATTTTATTGACCTTATAAATAGTAATTTCCATAAAAATTGTTACGAAATTGCCTAATATTTAGCTACCTAATAAATTTAGAAGATATGCAATCCTTCGTTTACTTTTAAATCAAAATCAAAAGTCAACTTTGCAATCCATAAAAAAACTATAAAATAGATTAAATTATCAGATTAATTTATTAGTTTATTGAAATTAAATTAATCAAAATCATTTAAATTTTCAGAATAATAAAACTAATTCAGTTATATTTAATTAATTAGTCTCTTCTAATTTAATTAGCACAATGATGTATGTATTTAATTTTAAACGTTTACAAAAGCAAATACCTGTGCGGACGCACGGGTCAATATCTAATACAATACGTAAAAGAGATTTTTGAGCTTAAGATTTCATATTGACGAAATAGCTTTATCTCACTTTTTCTTACAATTCTAAGTCTTCAATTGGTGACCACAATTTAGGAAAAAAATGATGGTGAATTTTTCATTCCTCAAATTTTATACCATTCATGTTGAATTTTTTGTTAGATTATAAATTCATGGGACCCACTCTTTTCCTCTTATTTCCTTATGAATGAAAAAAATTATGAAGACAAAATTCCCTCTCTAATTTCTATGAGGAATGAAATGAACAAAAATCCATATACTTCTCGCTTTTCATTTCCTTAACTGAATGTTTTTTCATTCTTTTATTTATTTTTCCATTCAATTCAACAGTTACCAATTGAAGCCTAAGTAAGGAAAAACTATCTTTTGTTATCTACTTTCATCTATTTTGTCAAACTGTGAATAATAATCAAAACTTTATACGTTAATCGGATGGAACGATGTAATCGAACATAAGACACTAATGGGAACATACAACAAAGAAGACTTTTAAGGAACAAAGAAGTCATTTTTTGTAGAGAAGAAGAGAGATAATTTATTCTTTAGAATTATTATTTAGTGTTTTTCAAGCGGCTGATTTTATAAGACATTTATTTTATAAAGAAGGCATCTTTTTTTTGTCGCTTACATATGATTTTAGTGCTTCCACGCCTCTGAGTCTATGTAACAAAAATATAAATTGCATGAATAACATTAGAACTTTGACCGTGTTTGTTCTCGTTGCATGTCTGTGCTGTTGAGCTGGTATTTTCATATATTGCTAAAGTTTGAGATAGTTAAAGATGGAGATGTGTTTACGTTGGAAACCAAAATAAGCTAATAGTTTTTCTTTGATCTCTCTTTCTTTATGATGTTGCATAAGGCAGAAAAGTAGTAAAACAACATCGAAAGGGTTTTGAGTATTAACAAAGTTCAATAATATATGGAAATATTGCTTAAACTGCAAAATTCTTAATATCATTTTTTTCATATTTATTTTAACAACATTTACCTTTAATTTAAAATTTAAAAAAGATCATTGTACCACTAATTAATTTTTTTAGAAAATTATAAGATGACCCTAAATTTTTAACTATAAATATAATTCATAAATATCAAAATGACCAAAATATTTCACTAAAAAAAAGTAATATACATTTATACCCATAAATTAATTTTAGCAGACATGCCAATAAAATGACACTATTAGATGAGAAACTAAAAAGAGAAAAATGTTACATGCTCTTCTAGTAAGTCTTATTTTAAGAATTGTCGATGACCTATGCGGAAATAAATTAATTTACTTCAAATTTGAGATTTGAGTAGTCCCTTTGCTGAAATTTCTCAATATCTATATCCTGCTTGGGAAAATTACAAAGTGAGGACCGAACACCAAGGCTATCATTTATAATCTTCAGATGGCTTTGGACCTTCGCCTTTGCCTCGGAACGATTCATATGGCTGGAGAAAACTTCCATATCACAATACATGAAGTAGAAAGTAGAGGAATGCTCTGCCTCAAAAAAAGAGTTTTCATAAACTGCATGTGATGTAATAGAAAAATTTAAGAATGGATCAGCTTACTATAAAAACTTGGTGAAGAGTACACTCAAAAATCAAAAACCTTAGCCCTATGATGTGAAGGGACTCTAGAATTTTACTTCAAGATCCAACTTGATGATGTCCCCTCTGCTTGAGACTTCTCTCTCTCTTAAGAGTTTCTTAGACTTCAGTATCATTTCCTCTGAACAGGCACTAAATATTTTGACCATAGCTTCTAGATACAATCATACAATGTAGGGAATCATGAGTTTCAGCTGCAACACAGATTAAAAAAAGATCTTATCATTTATGCCTTTTGCACTGCAATATATAAAAACATGGACATTACAAACCTACTTTACCTCTGCTTCTTAACTTCCAAGTAACTAAGGTCTACTGGTACCAACACTTTCCTCATAACCAGCTCTAAGATCTCAGTAAGAATTCACTGAAAAAACACAAAAGAAGTTACTTGATGGTACCTAACAAAGCAAAAACAAAATGGATCATTTTCCAATTGAAAACCATGTCACCTTGTGATGAGGAAATGTTTTCTCGGAGGACATGCATTGCAACAATCGGATCTGAGATAACCACAAAAGCTTTTCGACTCAGCGACCCAGCGGAAGTTAGCAGTCCTCAATGCTTTAGATGAAAATATCACGGAAGCAAACAAAGTTGGTATCTTCAAATAAACGAACACACCTCCTAGTGTCTTTGAAGTCATGGGTGTCTGAGTGTCTAGGTTGTCCCCATTTATGAGGCGAATATGGCCAATGGGTATTGCTTTAATTCGTGTATATGTTGAAACCATCTAGAACATTTGACCAAAGAAAATAAGTCGTTTGAGATAGTTTATATATTACAAACAGAAGAAGAGAACGTACAACTATCTCATTAGCAGACTTGTGAACCAGTTCCTGCAAGATCACATAAACATCGTACTATTAAAATCAAACAAAAAAAAGGAGAGACCATTAGTGCCTATTTTTTTGGGTAGGTTGCTCTGCTTATTCATTTTATATTAGAGATGCAAGTTAGAGTTGTTAGAGTCTCAAAAATGTTTCAGCAGGCCTCGAATAGATATTGCTACCTGCTTGTCAACTTGAAGTTGTCAACTTGAAGTCTCTTCAGAGCTACCAGAAATTGGTTATGAAACACGTTGTACATCTTTTCACCACCAGCACGCCTGTGTCATCAATCATTAGCAATATGCACCAAAGTGTAAACATATAGCTACCGTAATTTTCTAGTTGGTAAGGAGTTATGCCTACTCAAACAATATAACAGGTCGGGGTTAAACTTGTAAATATTTAGCAGTAAATATGGCCAAAAACGTACACTCCATAGACATGCTTCTTGAATAGTTGATCCAGAAGCCACAACTTCCCCTAAAAACCAAAACAGTAATCAAATGATATCTAAGAATTTAAAAAAAAAAAAAAAGCCTAAAGAAAACACAATCTTACCCAAACATCATCCTTTGCCAAGTTAATTGTAATTCTTACATGTGCAAAGGAGCAACTTTACCTTTCCGATTCTAGCAGGAGCTTTTGCAGATTTGACGTAAAATTTTCTCGTGAAGCAAGCTGAGTCTTTAGTTTCATCATTCAATGACTGCAGAATATAAAGAAAATATTCAACTTCTGCACTTCTAACAAAAAGCCAGTCACTAAAACCCTTTGTATATACCTCTTAATTATGTCTTTGTCTGGGAAGATATTTCTTCTGTTTAGCCTCCAACTCAACATCGATCTCCTGCATACAAATTTAAAGAAAAGTTCTCAACTTTTCTGAAGCCCACAAACCAATATAGTGTTTTGAGAATCGAACCTAGATACAACGATCATTAGGATGCAAGAACTTCGTCGTGAGATTGGTACCCTCTGAAGCGACATCCATCTTGATCATAGCAGCTCTAAGCCAATTTTTGCAATGTTTTTTGCCTCCCAAAAATGGATTAACCAAAATTTAGTTCAAATTCGGCTGGTCCTGGCGAAACTTCGGCGACATGAGACTTGCCGGTGGAGAGGGAAACTTTCTGGTGGATTTCATGGTCGTAACTGTAGTTTCGTTAGTGGAGGTTTTCGATTTTGGCTTGATTTTTATGTTTAGATGAAGCGACTTATGTAAGAGGAGGATCAATGGGAGATGGAACGAAACCATCAAGAAGGGATTAAAGAGCAACATTGATTGATGATGAGGTGATTTACAGTAACGGTGATTGCAGGAAAAAAGAAACGGTGAAGACGAATGAATAGTCAGATTGATTGATTAGGAGATGAGGTTTTGGAAGATGGGCTGGATATAGGCCATGATTTAATTTTTGGAGAGCAAAAGAACAGCCCAACTAATCTCTTCAATCGACAAAGCTGTGTGACATGTCAAAATATAGTCTTTTAATTGGATGATTTTTAGTGCGGACGTGGCATGTCTCTCCTTTGCTTATATTCTCTTTTTAGTACTTGTTTGATATTTTGTTTCCAATTCTAAATTGGTATATATTATAATATATATGTGTCTATAAATTTTTAAAACATAATAAGTTTACTGTATATTTTTTTCATTGAATAGATTGTTTCAAACTTTCACATGTATTTGTATATTCTTCTATATATATATATATTCGGATTATTATTTCATTATTAAAATCGTAACTATATATATATAGATTAGTAAAATATTGTTTTATTGTCATATCCAAAGATATTGTAACATTTCACAAATTTAGAAAGTTTTTAAAAAATTAAACTTTTTGCTTCATAGATCTATATTATCGAGTAAGTAATTAGACATTTAGTTTTTGTTTAATTTTTAAAATAAAATATATAGTTTAAAATTTGTTTTCATTGGTTTAAGGGAGTAAAAATTAATCACTGTTAGATAATATGATTTTTGTTATTTAAAAAAAAATCTTTATAATTTTAAAAGTTAACATCGATAAATATTTAAATATTTAACTATATAGTATTATAACATTAAATTATATATATTTAATTTATATTATCTATAAATCTAATGGATCATCTATTGTTTAAATCCAATTATTGATAGCCCAATAAAAATTTCTGGTAGGCCCAAAATTTAAATGATAAGATTAGATATTAAATGTAACATGACTTTCTAGAAATAGATCCATTAGGTCTATTTTTTAAAAAATCACACATTAATCAATGTTTTGACTTCTGTTTTAATATATAAGATAATATCAATGTATATATACGTGAAAAGTTAGAGATGTAATAAATTATATCCAAGAACCACCTCCCCCCCCAAAATTTTTTTTTATATTTATTTACTTTTGTTCCATTACAAATTTTTTGTAATATTATTTTATAAATGCTAAGTAAAATTTTAAAATTTAAAATTTGTTTTTGAGTTTATAAGATCAGGGAGTGGCTCTTGCCCCTCTTAATCTAAGCAAGCATATGGGGAAAAGTGTCTTCACTGAGTCGACCAAGTGGTCAACTTCCTCGTCTGAGTACTTGAATCCGTCGCCTAACTTTTTTAAAAGTGAAATGTTTTTCGATTTGACGTACCAAATATGCAACGAAATTTAAATGTTATGTGAATACGATTTTTAATTCTTAAAACTAAAATGTTACGTCAGAACCTCGCTAGTGCCGTTGCACAATTTAGGTGGAGTTCGAATCCACCAAAAAGAGTAATACACTGGGCGAAATGAGAAAATGTTTGTCTACCAAAAGAAGAGGACGGGATTGGCTTCCGTTTAATCCATGAGTTTAATATAGCACTATTGGCAAAACAATTATGGAGATTGGTTCAGTACCCTGATTCACTGGTTGTCCGAGTCTTGAGGGGCATATATTATAGAATGACCTCGCCATTATGAGCAATCTCTGCAAGTAGTCCATCATATGTGTGGACAAGCATTTACGCCGTAAGGAAGCTTTTGTTTCTGGAGATCAGACAGAAGATTCATTTTGGTTATGAAGTCAAGGTGTGGGAGGATCCGTGGATTCCAACGATACCTGCTAGACCAGCTACCCTGTAGCACTCTTGTGATGCATCCGAATATGAGAGTAAGTGACCTCATTGATCAGGAATCGAAGGAATGAGACGTAGGGCTACTAGAGGATTATGTCCACCCCGATGACATACCACTCATAGGTAGTATGGCCATAAGCTCTACTCATCGCCGTGATACTTTCTGCTGGAACTACACGAGAAATAGCCAATACACAGTTAAATCTGGATACTGGGTTGCTCAAAATCTGTTGAAGCCATAAGAGGAAAAGGAAATACTGGAACCAAGTATCACTAAACTTCAAGTCTTTGCTTGGAAGTTGAAAGCGCCAAGGAAGATGTGCCATCTTATATGGCAATTGATAACGGGTCAGGTGGCAGTAACGAAGAATCTAGTGAGGCGGGATATGAGGTGCGATAATTATTGCCCAAGGTGTGGAGAAATAGAAGAATTTGTAACTCATGCAATATTTGAATGCCCCCCAGCTCTCCAAGTATGGTCCTTATCAGCAACTCCTCCAAGCCCAAGTATATTTCCAGTGTCAGCATCTACACAAACATGGACTATCTATTCTGGAGGAAGAATGATATCTTAGAACCAGACCAAGACATGGATCCTTATCCATGGATAATATGGTATATATGGAAGGTTCGTAATGATAAACTTTTCAGGGGAATAGACAGAGACCCCTTGGAACTAGTTCGATACGCAGAAAGTGAATGTCAAGCCTGATTTAATGCAAACGAGAAGATACCACCATTGTACATGCCAACAGCAATGAGGAAAGCCAAGTCTTAAGAGTGGGTAATATTTGCATGTTAGATGGATCTTGGACAGATTCTGATCGCTTTAGTGGATGTGGATGGGTCTGGATGGATAGTGGGGAGAACATACAACTTATGGGGACACAGAATTTCACTAGATGTGAATCAGCATTGCATTCAGAGGTAGAAGCACTGCGATGGGCGATGGAGAATATGCTTAAACACTCGCCATACCAGAGCTTTGGAACAGACTGCAAGGAGCTGATAGCAATGATAAAGGAACCCCATGAGTGGCCAAGCTTCGCGTCAGAATTGGAGAAGATAGAGACGCTGCAGATTTGTTTCCCGGACTTCAAAATCATCCATGTGCCACGAGTGCGCAACCAGTTTTCTGATTTTCTAGCTAAAACTGTTAAGACCTTTCGTAAGGAGTTACTTTTCATTGGTTGTTCTATTCCGGTCTGGTTATCCAGACCATCTCAAGCTTGAGTAATAGAATGACCGTTCAACGTCAAAAAAAAAAAAAAAAAAAACTAAAATGGGAGAACTCTAACTTTACATTGAAAGAGTGTAAAGTGACTTAATATAAATTACTTCAAACTCCCTAAATACAATCTTGAAAAAAAAATTTGCATTTTAATATAGTGAATATAAGGCTATTAAAAGAGACAATTTCAATTTTATCACAAGTTTGATACCATTTTTTATTTTTAAATGATTATTTTCATAAATATCTTAAATTTATGATAAAAATATTAAATAAATTATGCTAAATATTTTATAAATGTCTAATAGTAATAATTTATAAAATATTTATAGAAGTTTATAAATTCAACTATTTCCATAAATATTAAACCCTAAGCAATAATCACTAATTTCTAAAGGCAGGTGTTAGATATTCTTAATTAATTTTATTTTTGAAAAAGGATAACTAAAATGTATTTTAAACGATTTCTCCTATTAAAACTAATGTCGAGTTATTTAAAATCTACTACTTATTTAATAGAATTCTAAATTTCACATTTTAAAAATTTTACTCAATCCCTCAATTCTAAACCCTAAATCTAGATTAATCTGAACATGAAAATGATAGTATTTCGGCAATTTCTCTAAAATCTACCACTTTCTTTTTGTTAATAATATAAAAGGATAAATTAACTTTCGTAAATAATTTAAATAAAAGTTTAATAATAATCATTTAATATTTATAGAAACTTATAAACACAACTCCATCCCATAAATAACTAAATCCTAAACAATAATCGCTAATTTCTAAATCCAAATATTTGCTATTTTTGATTAATTGCATTGTTTGAAAAGTGGAAACCAAATGTATTTTAATTTTTAAACAATTTCTTCTATTAATTTAAAACTAGTGTCTAGTTATTTAAAATCTACCATTTTCTTTTCGTTTATAATTTAAATTTTAAAAGGTTACTAAAAAGCTTCCACCACCCTTTGATTTCTCTTCCTCGTTCTGTGCACCATTCATTCAATCTCATTCCTCTCCATTCAGCAAGCGAGCGAGCTTCTTCCATCATCATTCTTATCAATACGATTCGTTCGTTGCTTCTCGAATCTCTCTTATCTCCCGTGTTCGTTTCTAAAACGTAAGCTCTCCCATTATCCTTATCTAGATGTTTTGTGTTGACGGTTTCATAGATCGTTAGAGAGGAATCGAGCTTGAGAGATTGATCGTATTAGCCCAATGGTGGACTAGATATATCGTGTAAGATTCGAATCGGGGAATATTCGAATCTTTCCGTTCTGTTAGAGACTGATTGATTGATGTTTACAGAAATGGAACCTTTCGAGTTTGTTAATTTCACACTCTCAGATCCATCACTGTTGCTTTCAGGAGCGACGAACATGAATTTTTCGTTATGCTCTACCTCCTCAGAGCTTGCATGTCCAAGCGACTGTGTTATGAGATCTCCCGTTGCAAACCGGTTCTTATCTCGTGAACCGGTTAGGTTTGATGAGACTTGGAAGAAGAGAAAATACTTTAATACGAAGAAGGTTTTTGCGTCAACGCATATTGTGCCAGGGCACTTGGAGGATTCTTCGTCTATCGCTAAGAAGAGTCTTCTACCGAGAAGAGAGCCTGTGGAGAGGCTTGGCTTTGTGAGAACTTTGTTGATTGATAATTACGATAGCTACACATTTAATATATATCAGGCACTCAGTACTATTAATGGAGGTACCTTCTTATATTTTTATTTGTCACACTCTCTCTCTATACATTGATTCTGTGTGTTTTCAACATTTTGTTTGTTTCCCGTTGTAGTGCCTCCTGTGGTTATTCGGAACGATGAGTGGACGTGGGAAGAAGCTTACCGTTACTTATATGAAGACGCTGCTTTCGATAATATTGTTATATCGCCTGGACCTGGTTCTCCCATGTGCCCAGCTGATATAGGTAGTATCCAGCCTAGCTTTTGTTGAGTTTTTGCTTTCCCACCTGTGTTTGTCTCATCTTGAACATGACTATGGCTCTCCAGGAATATGTCTTCGCCTTTTGCTTGAATGTCGTGATATTCCAATTCTAGGCGTTTGCCTTGGCCATCAGGTACTTCTGTCCTATTCATACTTGCTAATTTCTCTTGGCTTAGTTCTTGCATAGTCATGAAAATGACTAGTTTATCTCTCTCTCTCTCTCTCTCTCTCTGGAATTTCTGAACCAACCAAGCCAACATGCTTTGACAGGCACTAGGTTATGTCCATGGAGCTCATGTGGTGCATGCCCCGGAACCAGTCCATGGACGATTAAGGTATCGAGTATACATGAATCTTTAATGCTCTTTATTTGCCTTATTTTCTTCAAGTGATTTTTTGTTAAGTGAAACAATTCTAAAATTGTTGATATTTGGTCAGTCATATCTGCTCTATTTCTTATTTCTCAATGTCTTCTAAATATGCTACTCAACTTTTTCATCTGCTTTCATGTAGTGGGATTGAACATGATGGGAACATATTGTTTTCTGATATTCCATCCGGGAGAAACTCTGATTTCAAGGCAGGTCCATCTACTTCGTAAATGCAACATTCATTGTTCTCTCTAGATACCAGTTTCAAATTTGTGTGTTGGGTTTCTCCGCAGGTTGTTAGATACCATTCACTGATCATAGATAAGGAATCACTGCCAAAGGAACTCATACCAATAGCTTGGACGGTTTATGATGACACAGGCTCTTTCTCTGAGAAGAAGTTCTCTACTCCTGTGAATACCTCTTTGAGCCCATCAAGGAACGCATCTGTCATCTCTGTTCCGGAAACGTTGGAAAACCAAAGTTATTGGCCTTCCCCCCATGTTGATGGAAAACAAGATAGACACATTCTTATGGGCATCATGCATTCTACTTTTCCTCATTATGGTTTGCAGGTTTGATGTTTATGATCATATTTAGTCTTAGTTTCCTTCGTTGCTCTACTGTCTCTGATATGCATTATGCTTTTAGTTTCATCCAGAGAGTATTGCCACCACTTATGGAAGCCAAATATTCAAGAATTTCAAAGACGTGACTGTGGATTATTGGAGTCGCTACAAATCTCCATCCTTGCGTCGAAGAATGATTAATGAGACTGGTGAGCTCTCTAAAGCTTAATTGTTTCATTAGTAATATTTTACTCTATAAGTTAACTGTCTTAGAGCTTCTCCTGAATAATAAATATTCTTTAGCAAACATGCAGGTGCCAAGTGCCTGTCAATTGCTGAAAGAACTTTCCAGAACTAGAAATACAGGAAATGGTTCGAGCTATAATAATAACAACTCTAGTAACTCTCTCTCTACTGCCAAGAAAAATGGTGTAGACGTATTCAATCTGGTGGATTTAGCATACGCCAAACCTGATACAAAATTGCTGAGGTTGAAATGGAAGAAACTTGAACGTCTTGTACATAAAGTTGGTGGAGCAAGGAATATATTCATGGAATTATATGGCAAGAATAGAGGGAATGATGCTTTTTGGCTGGATACTTCTTCTAGTGACAAGGTTGGTAGTCTTCTCCTGAAATTATCTACTTGATTCTAAGGAATGGTCTTCACAATTACATTGTTCCAGGCTAGAGGGCGATTTTCTTTCATGGGCGGCAAAGGCGGATCCCTCTGGAAGCAATTGACATTTAGTTTATCTGATCAAAGGTTTTAACGCATGACCTACTCTTTCTTCTATCGGCGTAAAGGTTTATGCTCTTTTTTACTTGAGCGCCATAACCCTTCCGCCTGCAAATGTTTTCTTAATGTACCTTATGTGCTTGGGTCGTTACGGGACTATGTTGATATGGCTGCATTAATAACCCTCACAATGAACTTTTATGACTTTCAGCGAGATAACATCTAAACATGGTGGACACCTTCTGATTGAAGATGCTCACGGTTCTACTGAGAAACGATTCTTGGAAGAAGGCTTTCTTGATTTTCTACGTAAGGTATGACGAAAGACCTTTTTTTTTTTCCTTTTACTTGATAGCTTGTCTAGTAGAGTTGATATATTTCTGCTGTAAAATCATTAAAATTGTATTTACCAGGAGCTTTCATCTCTCTCTTATGAAGAGAAGGACTTCAAAGGGTTGCCTTTTGATTTTTGTGGTGGATACGTAGGTTGTATTGGGTACGTGTTACATCATTTAGACTAAACCCTTTTTTCATAACCAATACAGTTTGGTCCTAATGCCTAATGAATGTTTATTTACCTTTTCTTGTATTTGCAGATATGATATTAAAGTAGAATGTGGAATGCCTATTAATCGGCACAAATCCAAAGCTCCAGATGCATGTTTCTTCTTGGCGGATAATGTCATCGCCATTGATCATCAACTTGATGACGTTTATGTATTATCTCTCCACGAATTGGACACTGCAGAGACCTCTTTCCTGAATGATACTGAAGAGAAGCTCATCACCATGAGTGTTTCGCCCACAAGAAAGTGGAAGGATCAAACTCTTCCTGCTATAGATTCATCGCAACGCAAAGCAAGTTTTGTCCCTGACAAATCACGAGAGCAGTATATCAACGATGTGGAGAGGTGTATGCAGTATATCAAAGACGGGGAGAGCTACGAGCTTTGTCTAACTACACAGAACAGATGGAGAATAGAGAACACTGATCCTTTGGGACTTTATCTCCACCTGAGAGAGAAGAACCCAGCACCATATGCAGCCTTTCTCAACTTCTCAAATGCAAATTTGTCTTTGTGCTGCTCGTCTCCTGAAAGGTTTCTTCTGCTGGATAGAAATGGGATGCTAGAAGCAAAGCCCATTAAGGGTACGATAGCTCGTGGCTCCACACCCGAAGAAGATGAACTATTAAAATTTGAATTGAAACTCAGGTAAACACCAAACACACTACTCTTTGTTCTATAGAATCTTTGCTTTTAAACATTGATTTAACCTTTTTGTCATGTAATCAGTGAGAAGAATCAAGCTGAGAATCTGATGATCGTCGACCTTTTGAGGAACGATCTCGGCCGTGTCTGTGAGCCTGGCTCAGTCCATGTGCCTAACCTCATGGACGTGGAGACATACACAACGGTACACACTATGGTGAGCACCGTCCGTGGATTGAAGAAAACAGACATTAGTCCAGTGGAATGTGTGAGAGCAGCTTTCCCTGGCGGTTCAATGACCGGTGCTCCGAAACTAAGATCCGTTGAGATTCTTGATTCGCTTGAGAACTGTTCGAGAGGACTTTACTCGGGGTCAATAGGGTATTTCTCGTATAATGGTACGTTTGATCTGAATATAGTAATAAGAACAGTGGTGATACATGAGGATGAAGCATCCATTGGAGCAGGAGGAGCGATTGTTGCGTTATCAAACCCAGAAGATGAGTTTGAGGAAATGATTCTTAAGACTAGAGCTCCTGCTAATGCGGTCATTGAGTTTTGTAGTGGTTCCAGTGAAAGACACTAAGTAGTGCTAATGAGAATTCGCTCATCCATCGGGCATATAACCGATGTAAAAGGAAAGAAGACATTGCTTTCGTGTTGTGGCTTTAAACACTTCTTTAAGAAAATATATGTAGAAAAATATATATAGAGATATAGTTGTAAGAGATTTGGGGGTGGAGTTGTTTTTTCTATGTCTCTGTTTCCGTTTTATAGGGCCTCTTCTCTGGAGATATCAATTTATTCTGCCGGTTTTGATTTTATGTTTTGTTTAAGTCTATTTTTTATGAATCTTATTTTTTTAGTGAAAAAATTATAGGTGAAAGATATTGTTCAATTTAAAATAGTTATTTGATTTACATTTGAAAATTATTTGATTGTGACGCTTTGAGACATTTTTTTTAAAAAAGTTTTCTATAGGTTGCTTTGTTTCTTACTCTTTATCTAAATTTCCAATCCTACCTTTACATTTTGTTTCATTTTCACACTTTATTAACTGAGTGGCTTTTGATATCATGCATGCATTGTTTTAATCATTCATTCTTGCATAATTTGTTCATTTAGATTAGGAACTGTGCATTTTAGGTTTTTTTTGTATTGCATAAGTCTTTATCAGATGTTGGAGTGTCCATTTGAGTTCTTGAAGGTATTTGGAGGAGTTTGGGATCAAAAAGAAGGTGTAAAGTGTTGTTTGGGCGAGTAGAGCACCGGAGCAGGTTTCCACACCGACCTACCGAACCCGCTCCAGATACGACGAAGGATGGAGCGAGGTTACGCCGCGGGGTGAGGCACCCGCTCTGAACCCAATATACCGGAGCGAGGTCAGCAACCCGCGCGCAAAATGAAAAAACATAGCATGCATTGCGATGCCCCGGAGCGAGGTGAGACACCCGCTTTGAACTCAACTTTTCGTCGACGACTTTCGAGAGCCGGAGCGACCATGACGGAGCGAGGTCAGCAACCCGCGCACAATATGAAGAAATGAAGCATGCATTTGGAGCGGAGTCCCAGAGCGAGGTGGCGAACCCGCTCTGGAAGCAGAGCGACCTGACGGAGCGGCCTCAACGACCCGCGCGTGTTTATCTTTTTCTGATCGAAAATTTATGTTTTATTTGGGTTCTTTCAGGATCAACGTTGGTGTCCTATTGATGAGATAACAAGCTGTAGCAACCGCATCACTCCAAAACTTCTTAGGCACATTGGATTGAAACATCATGGACCTGGCTACTTCCATCAGATGCTTGTTCTTCCTTCAGCCACTCCATTCTGTTGTGGAGTATATGGACAGTTTGTCTGATGTAGGATTCCATGTTTAGATAGACGACTCTTGAATGCTTGTCCAGTGTACTCTCCTCCATTATCTGATCTGAAAATCTTAATCTTGGCATTGTAATGGTTAGTTACAAAGGATTGAAAGTTCTTAAATGCATCAAGTACCCTATCTTTGGTTGAGATTAAGGTTAACCAGATGTATTTGGATTTTTCATCAATGAAAGTTAGATAATGAAAGTTACACTATCTAGAGAAAACCATAAGTATTATGTAACTTTCATTGATGAAAAATCCAAATACACCTGGTTAACCTTAATCCCAACCAAAGATAGGGTACTTGATGCATTTAAGAACTTTCAATCCTTTGTAACTAACCATTACAATGCCAAGATAAAGATTTTCAGATCAGATAATGGAGGAGAGTACACGGGACAAGCATTCAAGAGTCATCTATCTAAACATGGAATCCTACATCAGACAAGCTGTCCATATACTCCACAACAGAATGGAGTGGCTGAATGAGTGGCTGAAAGGAAGAACAAGCATCTGATGGAAGTAGCCAGGTCCATGATGTTTCAATCCAATGTGCCTACGAAGTTTTGGAGTGATGCGGTTGCTACAGCTTGTTATCTCATCAATAGGACACCAACGTTGATCCTGCAAGGGCAATCACCATTTGAGGTATTGAATCAGCCCATTAGGTTTTACAAGTTCTATAAATACTCTCTAAACCTAAAATTAGGACTTATCTTGTTTTCTATCTAATCAAAAAGCCACTTTTAGGTGAAAGATCTAATCTTGATAATTATCTTTTGTGTTTGCTTGATTGCTTTAGTGTCTACCATGATAATGAGTGAGTAGTCATCTTTGAATTCATGGGTTAGGATGATTAGGATGATTAAGTGATGATTTAGAATGTTTAGAGTGGATTAATATGTTTCCTTGCTTGATTGAGTGATCTTAATACTAATCTAGAGTTGACCATTTTAGATTAGAAACCTAGACATTTCATTGCCCGGAAGGTGTTCGATGAAATGTCTGAGCTAACTCAACATGCTTTAGCTTACCCTACTAAAGGGATTTGATGTTAGGAGAGTTTAGAAAGTTGAATGATCTGTTCTTAATGATTGCTTGATTGACACAAACCAAAATATTTGATGATTGATCAATGAGAGTAAATGAGCTTTTGTCTTGATAAAGAACTTGCTTAGAATTGTTATCAAGACTTAGGGGAATGTGTTGATTGAAACTTTGCCATTTTAGATTGAATCTTAGTCATTTGAAATCAAATTCCTATACCCATGATTCTTCTTTTATCCATTTGCTTGAAAGTTGCTAGTTAATTGTGTTAAAGTCTTGTTAGCTTAATCAAATCACTTCATTACATTAAATGCATTTAGCTTAATTATGAACATGAATTCTCTTTGAATTGAAACACTTAAAAATGAATTGACATCTAAAATATTACTTTGATTTGAAACTTGGACGCTTGAAAAGTCCATATCAGCTTTATGGCAGACTGCGTATGGCAGTTGATTTTTTTTGGCATAGTGTTTGACTTATCAAATTGTTCAATAGTTCTGAGCTTTGTCGCCCCTGTTATGGATGCTGAATCACTACTTGTTATCCTGCTTGTGTTTCCCGACTCATTTGTTGTTTGACCTCGGTCACTGGAGCATCATTTGTTGTTTGACCTCGGTCACTGGAGCATCAATTACGATCTCTATCCACCTTAGCATCATTCTGCTTTTCAGCAAAACATTGACATTATGGTTGCATCTATCGTTTCCTACTTTGTTTACCGTTTTGCAAGTGTAATAGCTGTTCTTTTAGTCGGTTAGGCTTTGTTATCATCTCTTGTGGAACGTTTACCCCCAGGGTTGGAGAGTAGTTATCTATAAAAAGCTTATGTTGACCCAAAAAGAAGAATCAATGAATGGTTTGAAATGAATAAAATGAAAATATAACTCAAAACATTTGTATGCGTTTTGATGTTAATTGTTTAAGTTCGTAATTCCTCCTTAGTGCTAAATAAAAAAAAACATTATTATAAACAGATAATAAGTTCTTGGAAAAATCATGCCTGAACATGAAAAGATTTTGTAATGATCTTTATTGTCCAATAGAGACATATGTTCGCCAAACTATATTACTAATAGTCAATGATTGTAATTACACTGAAATTGAAACTAAACTCAAAGAGGAAGAAATGGAAGAAACAAGAATGGTAGAAGGAGAAAGTAGAAGATGGGGAACATAATGATTGAGTATGAGATAAGATTCAATAATGCTCCATAAGAGTGTTTGCTTAACTTATACTTACTTATTCGTCCGTGCTTACTGGTAAAAGTGGGTAGCTATCTGATTTTAAACTTTTCTCTGAACAAGAAGTTATATTATGGTATATCTGCTTAACTTCAGTTGTTGATTGAGATAAAATCCCGAGAATTTAGGTCTAGATTCTCTCTGGTTTAAAATAGTACTGGAAAAAGTGTTATACTTTTGGTGACAGATGGTGATAAAAATGTGATCTACAACGAATCTAACAAATGCATTTGCTGCCACCATTCACACTATTTGCTTGTTACGTTTGTGTAAAGGGCACGTCAATAAGCACCAAAAGGCACCAAGAATTGTACTAAGATCAGCACTTTATTTTATTTTTTCATTGGTTAAAAAGAGATTGTACTGATTTGTTTAGTTCATCAAAATAACTTTCTAGAAAAATTTCCGATCGAATGTTACAAAATTAATTAAAATTTGATATCTGTAATATATTTAAAGTTCTATCATTCAAATATGGTTATGGTGTGTTTGTTCTCTACTTCTATTGAGATTCTTCATCGTCTAATCAATTTGGTTATTCCAAGTTCTATTTTGTTAGGTTAGCACCGATCGAGTATCCGATCACTAACTCTTAAAAACTGAAGTTATGGACTCAATGTCAACTGCTCTTAAGAATGAGCATCCTATCAGTTAATTTGACAGGTCTTGATAAAAACACATTTAGTTCTATAGTGTGGATTTATGCTAATACGAATTTAGACTTTTCAACTAATATCAGACGGTAGCTGAATTGCATGTTACCGGACTACAAACTAAATTGTTTGAGCCGAAGGTCAAATCTACATTTCTACATAGGTATGATTTTGTTTCAAGAGAAACTCAATCTGGAAAAAATGTTTTAGTATATTCCTGAATCTTGAATACCACTTGATCATAGCCATGCAAAAATGCACCACAAATTAAGCATTTGAGCGGAAGCCTAAGAATTTAAATGGCCCAAACAAAACGACGACTTAGTTCGTAGAATCGAACTCAGAAGCACCACAAGTTCAGAATGCAATCCTCTTTTCCCAAGTCCCTATCCAACTACCACTTAGGGTTTGACTGGTTTTCCCGTTACGACCCGCAAACGCAACTTTTGCGGTTGGTAGAGGTTGACAACGTTTCGAAACAATCATACAAACCGTTACAAATCGCTCTAGACCGCTCCAAACCTCTTAAAATCAAAAGCTGGTTCCAGCTAGTGTTTGCGGTTGCGGGTGGAAAAATAAATATAAAATTATTTTCAAAAATATTTTAAAATTAAAATTTTAAAATGAAAATATTATAAATAAAAATATATACATATTTTATATATTAATTAAAATTCACAAACAGTATCATATTTTGCTTTCTAAAAGCTTTAAACTAACTATTTATTAGAATTTTTAAACATTTATATACACACATATATAAAGATATACACATATATAAAGCGAAATAAAAAATATTTTTTTTAATATAAATCTTCAAAACAAATTTTATTAAAATTATAACTTTCAACTAATTTAATTTTTTTATAAATAAACATAATATTTTTATTAATCATATTATATTGATAATAATTATATTTTATTAAAATAGTATGTTTTTATATTTTTTTAATGTTATAATATGTTGATATGGATAATTTATTATTAAACCGCTGCAATATCTTATAATCAACCGGTCACAAATATTCCGCAAACGCAACAATTTTCAAACGTTGTACCAGTCATACAAAACGTTTAATAACGCTTGAAACTGCAACCATCCGCATCCGCAACCTTCCGCACCCGCAACCGTAACCGCTGCGTTGAAACCAGTCGGGTCCTTAGTCACTGACCAAGCCGCTTGGATTATTTATATATTCCCCCTGTTTCATTATAAGTGTCGTTTTAGGTTTCGGCACACGGATTAAGAAAACAATTAATTTTGTACATTTCCTATAAAAAAACACTATTACCTATACACCTAACCATATTTCAACCAATAGAAAAATAAATTTTGCATTGAAAATCGAAAACGACACTTATTTTGTAACGCAAAAAATTCTATAAAACGATACTTAATATGAAACGGAGGGAGTAGACCATTTACTTGCAGTAATTTATCATTTTCTATATTATAAGTTTGCTATTTTTGTCCGGTTAGGATTACCAAGATTCTCTCGTGATTTGATAGAAACGTCTCTATCTACGTTGAAAAAGAAAACACACTCTTCTACGAAGTATAATAAATTATCACTACGCTAAAGGTACACTCTTAGGTGTTTGTTTTCTGTTTAAATATTTTGTACGTATCTTGCCATCATTTTTTGTTGTGTTATTAGTTTATACGTAACAGAGACAAAACATATGTACACTATCTATTAGTAGTGTTGACTTCCGCTGCCTTTCTTAATTTTCATTGACAAATGTTGAGAAATGTCGATAAAATCTGAAAGTGTATCGTACACATTTAAGATTTTTGTCAGTTAGGTGGGTAGTTTAATATCGTTGGATCGTTATTTAATCGCCATAGAGTCTAGTTTATAACGATTCGTTAAAGTATGTCAGTTATATCGATCTAGACTATATATACACACAAAAGGTAATGGATGTAAGATAGATCATATTAAATGTTGATGTACATGAGTGTATTATGTATAGGTGGGTGTGATAACATAGAAGGCATGTGAGATCACTGTTCACATGCATCAAAGTTAGGATCACAGAGAAAGTATGATAGAAAATGATGATTTTAACTAATTTGAATAAGATGAAAGAGACATTCTATCTTACTTTGGACGCTAAATTCAATAATATCTTTTAGCTTATGAATAAAGGAAAGTAATTGACCTTTTTTCTTTTCAACCACAAAACTGGCCTTTTCCGTTTCTATGTCAATACTCTTTCGAGCTTTCTTATATCCTTACATAATTATTATATATGTTCTGCTAATTTAATTTATCTGTTGAAAGAATAACTTGATTAATCCATATGAGAATGAGACACAATAAACTATATATATATATATATATCGCTACTATATAAAAGGAACTAAATTGAAGCAATTTTAGACGAACCATATCAGCAGAAATATTCAGAACCAATTATATTGCTGTGTCACTGATACAATCTCTTTTTCGTCGTCTTCTTTTGCTTCCTCTTCCTCTTGATGAATTAATTTTCACCGGTTACAAATTATTTACTGCTTCTTCAATTTACTAACGCCATCAGATCGACACCTCTTTACCTTCCCTTACCCTCCCCATCCTCGCTATATAATAGTGGCTAGGTTCAAGTCAGATAGAATCCTCACAACCCGTCGTTACTTCCAAAACGCCAAATCTCCATGGCTTCGGATCTCTGTTGAACCATTGTTCCTTCGGTTGAGGTAATTTACAAATCGCTTCTCTGACTTCTCATAGGATTAGATGCTTAAAAGTTTGACACTAGCCAAGCTTTTCCCACAGCAGGTCGGCACCGGCTGGCTTATGTGGCTGACCAAAGTCGCCGGTGAGGCTATCCACGGTTGGTTCCAGTTTGGATCAAACGCTTTTGAAAAGCTTAATAAAGGTTATGACATTCATAGTGTCAAACTAAAATTCTCTCTGATATTTTCATCTCCATGGACCTTTGCTTGATTTATCTTTATTTGCTTCTCCGGCTACAACAAGAAACTGGGCGAGAAGAAAGAACATACCACCGTAAGACTTTTAATTTTGTGTGGATACATACAATTTTAAGACTTGATTGATCTAATCTGAGTTTTCCTTCTTTTTTTGTTATGATTCTCTCAACTTCGCTCCAAAAAAAAAAAAGAGGATTCTCTCAAACATAGGAGAAGTAGGCGCAAGCGTCTGGCAACTCGAACAAGGGTAGTATTTTGCTATTCTCAGCTAATATTTTGGTACTTTACGTTTTTCTTTCATAAAATATGTGTTTCGTTATGCACACATTCAACTGTCGTCGGTCTGATTCTTTTTCAATTCTGAGAATATGATTTGCTATGTTATTCTTTCTGCTGATTTAGCAGATCAGACAAGGGATGTATAGTAGCGTGTTTGGTGCACAGAGCCTGAAACATGAAGAATAGTGGCTTCCAAGAAGGCTAGGTTCGACAATTTTGAACCAGATAATGTTTGGTCCATCGTAAGACAGATTGTGATACTTGGGACTTAATCATCCCAACATTACCAAAATACAAGGTTTGGTTACTTCAAATCTATCTTATGTAAAATGAAAATTAGATTTTCGTAAGAGTAAAGTGAACTATTTGAGGTAAGAGAGATGTTAGTTTTGTAAGCTTTTCTCTTAAATCAAAAACTAATGGTAGGACCTTAGCATTTGGGGAGTTCAATTATATATAGAGGGAGAGGTCTTAAGAAGAAATAGTGGGAAGTTACATGTTTTGTGAGGCATAATATATTGGCATGAATAAGGGTAACCGACAAAATTGGATTTTTGGTAAGGGGTTCGAAGAGACTCGGACAAGATTAGCGTTCTCTTGTGCGTGAAAATAAAAGTAGATGTATGTTCATGTGCACGTGCGAAGAAGGAATTTGTGCATTCAAGTATCGGGTTTGTTCTTTACAGCATGTCTAACATAGCGGAGAAGAGATCATGAAAAGAGCTAGATTTGTTGGATGATGGTCAAAGGGTTGCGTAAAGTTGAAATCATTTTGGCTGGGAAAAATAAACATGATAAAATAATTTGTGATATGGTCCTCCAAACTCCAAAGCTATTGTATGTTACACCCAAAAATATTAAAAAAGCAGAAAAGAAGTGATGTACTACGATGAGAATCTTATTTTATTGTAACTTAAGAATAATAATATTGATAAATTTGTTACGGAGCACCGACAAACATCGCTTATTAGCAAAAAGATTTTGCAATAATAAATTTTCTCTTTTTTGATAAAATATAAAATTAAAATAATTTTATTTGTTACATTGTTTGGCCGACAAAAGCATTCAGAATTTTTCTAAAGAAATATCTACACACATTTTGGTGAATACCATAGCCGTTATTTAAGAGGTGTAAAATTTTCAATTTGTAACAAAAATAAAAAGCTATTTTTATAAAAAAAAATAAAAGACTACATTATATTTACTTTTTTTTGTAGATGTACTTCAAAGACGAATTTGCAAAATTATTTAACCTATCTACACCAACAAAACCTTTTGATAACGAATGCAATGTCGATTTCGGTTAAGGCTAACTCATATAAGAAAATAATAATGTCTAGATTCCCATATATTTCATATCTATATGTGAAATAAGATTTTATGTTCATCATCACTGACATCATTTTTTTTTTGACGGCAAACGGCTATTCTATTACTCAAATTTGAGGTGGCCTGGGGAGCCAGACCGAAATATAACAACCAATAAAACATAAGGATCTATGAAAAAGAACGTGCATTCTTAGCTAGCGAATCCGCAATCTCATTCTGCATCCTTAAGAAGTAGCTGATCTTGAAGTCTGAAAAACACAACCGAAGAGTTTGAATGATCTCCAGCTCTGTTGAGAAGTTTGGCCAATCTTGTGGCTGTTCTAACATCGCAATCAGGTCCTTGCAGTCCGTCCCAAACCTCTGACAGTACGAGTGCTGTATCATGCTCTCCATTGCCCACTGTAGCGCTTCCAGATTCCGAGTGTAATGCTGTCTCCCTCCTCTGCAAGTTCCTTGATCCCATGAGTTGTATCTTCCCCATTGTATCCTTCCAAACCCATCTCATTCCACTGAATTGAGCTGTAGAGGTCCATGAACCATCCACCATACAAATATCACCCAAGCTTAAGGCTTGTGTTTCTTCATTAGTCTGTACCTGTGGCGATACCGGTTCAGTGTCTCTTGCGTTGTACCAAGCTTGCGATACCGGTTCAGTGTCTCTTGCGTTGTACCAAGCTTGGCACTCACTCTCTGCATACCTGACTAGTTCCAGTGGATCTCTATTTATGCCTCTAAACAACTTATCATTTCTAGCTTTCCATATGTACCAAATTATCCAAGGATAAGGATCTCTATCGTCTTCTGGCTCCTGAATACCATTCTTTCTCCAAAAAAGATAGTCCATATTAGAGTAAATACTTGGTACCGGGAAGATTTCAGGGCTCGATGGCGTTGATGATAACTCCCATGCTTGTAAGGCCGGTGGACACTTAAAGATAGCATGGGTAACGGTCTCTTCTGGTGCTCCACATCTTGGACAATAATTGTCGCATCGCATGTTACGGCGTACCAGATTCCTTGTT
>NC_027751.1:14456511-14458330 GCF_000695525.1 Brassica oleracea var. oleracea
TTATACCCCGATTTAACAGTATACTGTCCATTCTTTGAGTAGCTCCAGCAAAATGTATCACGTCGATGGGTAGGGCTTATGGCCAAACTCAGGATCAGCGGAATATCTTCTTGAGCTATATATTGTTCCAGTAAACGAACATTCCATTCCTTTGTTGCTGGATTGCTAAGACTGCTTACGATCATCTTTGGGTTCACTGCTGGAGCCCGGGACCGAGCTGGTCTAGCTGGCGTCGAAGGGATCCAAAGGTCCTCCCACACATTAATTTCATACCCTGAGTGCACCTTACTTCTGATGCCCAAAAGTAATAGCTTCCTCGCTGCAGTCATACTTGTCCATACATACGATGGGGTATCTGATGTGCCCATTCGCAACGGCGAACTGAGACGATAATATCTCCCCCGAAGAACTCTCGCTACTAATGAGTCCGGAAATTGCACAAGTCGCCAAAGTTGTTTAGCTAAAAGAGCTAGATTAAATTCATGGATCATGCGGAACCTAATTCTCCCCTCCTCTCTAAGCGCACACATATTTTCCCATTTTGCCCAATGGATTCCTCTTTTTGGAGGGTTCGAGCTCCACCAGAATTGTGCAATGGCACTCGCTAGATTCTCACAAATCTCCAAAGGAAGAAGAAAGGTGGACATGACATAGGTCGGAAGAGCTAACAATATTGATTTAATCAACACCTCCTTTCCTCCCTTCGATAGCCATCTACCAGTCCAGCCATTCACCCTATGTAGGAGCTTCTCCTTTAAGAAAGCAAATAATTTGCACCTTGATCCACTAATATCCTCTGGGATTCCTAGATATGAGCCCATCCCGCCTTCGTTTTGTATACCAAGAGTATTCTTGATTATATCATTCGCTGCCTATCATTCGCTGGAACCCTTTTACCAAAGAGTAATGAGGATTTGTCAAAATTAATGTGTTGGCCTGATGCTTTCTCATATTTCCTTACTACTTTCATAACTTCTTCACATTCACGGGGCTCCGCCTTACAGAAGAAAAGGCTATCATCAGCAAAGAGAAGGTGAGATACCGAGTGGCAAGCGCGAGCGGCTCGCATCCCCGTTATCTTCCCATGATTCTCTGCTTGATTAAGAAGGCTAACGAGCGCTTCCATGCATAGAATAAATATGAAAGGAGACAAAGGATCTCCTTGGCGTAAACCTCTCCCAGGAACAATGTTTCCCCTTGGTTCTCCATTCATGAGGACTTTATACTTGACCGAAGTGATGCATCTCATAATCCAGTCAATCCACATTTCTGCAAAACCCATCTTTCTCATAACTGCCTCAATGAATGACCACTCCATCCTATCATATGCTTTGCTCATATCTGTTTTTATGGACATCCATTTAACCCGTCCTCCTGGTTTAGTTCTCAAAGCGTGAAACATCTCCAGAGCTATCATGATATTATCCGTAATCTGTCTCCCAGCTACGAAGGCTGACTGGGTCTTTGATATTCTCTGTGGAAGAACCTTCTTTAATCTTTGGCATAAGATCTTAGAAATTATCTTGTAGCTGACATTACACTGACTGATAGGTCTAAATTTAGTCATCTCATTCGGTTTTGTCGTCTTAGGGATTAAGCAAATATTCGTATCATTAAGGCCATTTGCCATTGTCCCTTCGAAAAGGAATTGATTAACCATACGAGTTAAATCATCTTTGAAAATATCCCAAAACTTCTGGTAAAAGAGTGCTGTCATTCCATCTGGTCCTGGAGCTTTTTCCGGATGCATAGCGAACAACGCCAATTTAACCTCCCATTCAGTTACTGGGGCTGTAAGCTCCGCATTTATCGTCCCATT
>NC_027751.1:14459518-14462269 GCF_000695525.1 Brassica oleracea var. oleracea
AGTTCCAACTGAGTGTCCTCATTGATAACGGTGGGATGAGTTTTTAGAACTCATCGAACCATCACCTTTGGACCCGTTTGACTCCTTTTTGGAACCTGACCGGTATCGTCCCGACTTGTCAACTCTCTCTGATACTAGTGAACCAGAACGAGCCATTCTTTTACTTGGAGAACCCCGACGGAGGATCTCAAACTTCCGGCTTGAGCTACCCAACGGGGAACTTCTCCGGACGCCGAGTCTCTTGTGCTTCACCTTCTTTTTCTCATCCATATTAGCACGATCAGCGTTCGATAGCTCATCAGCGTTCGATAGCTCATCTCCTTCCATCTCCATGAGCTCATCTCCCAAAAGATCATCCTCATTAACATCAGTATCCATTTATCCGCTGTCATGTTGATCCACAAGGTCCATATCACTTAAAGCTCCAATAATCTGATCATCCATGGGGCCTTTTGCTTGTGGAGAGAACGTGAGAATCCTTCCATCTGCAATGTCGTCAACCCTGCTCCGAACCATCACGTTTTCTGTAGATCTCAATCGTGACGGAGTGACAACTGCACTAGCCAGGTTCCTAGTACCAGGTGTGTCCTCTTTCTTTCCCTCACTACTCGAAAGGTCATTACCGAAGTTCAAAGGCTCCTGAGGTCCCGCACCTAAGAATTGTTCATATGGAACAATCTCATTCTTCTTGTCAGCCGCACCACTACCATTCAGCTCAGAGTCTGTTGTGTTAATGAGTTTGGGTTAACTCGCCACGATCGTCCTTCATTGCGATCATAAGACCCCGTACGAGCACGTCTACCACCATACATATCGCTCCTCCCGGACTCATCTTTGCGCCTGATAATCCTATCAGAGAGACTTCTATCACTTCGATCCTTCCCCCATGATCGGGAGATGTTGTTTTTACTCTCACGTAGCCTATTACGCAGGTCCGGCCTTATCTCATACTCGTGAGAGTTTCGAGAATACATCTCCCTTTTCATCAGCGAAGACTGATGATGGTTACGGTCACTACCTTGAATATCACGAGCACCTTGACGAGCTGGTAACTGCATGCGTGTGAATACATCTGATCGTTCCAGTGAGGGTTGTATGACTTCGATGGAGGGACAATACCCTTTCTCATGTGAGAGCATGCCACAAGTGGTGCAATGCTTGAAGAGCTTATCATATGTAATCTCTATCGTGACCTCATCTCCTTCATATTCAACCTTTCGGGAGAACTTCAAAGGCCGTCGTGAGTCGACATCAATAAGCATACGTCCTTCCGTGAGCTCAATAGTATCAACATGACCAATTCGGTGACCTATATTCTTAAGGTTCGTGTCTGTCCACAGATGGAGAGAGAACCCGATCAACTGTACCCAAAACGGAATGATCAACGGGTAGTCGTCATGAACGATTGGCTCCCAACAAACCAACACGAACATACAAAAGTTATAATGGAATGGCCCCTTTGCCATGACGTAGTTAAGATCCTCCACGCTTGAGAAGTTGAACAAAAACTTCCCATTCCCTAGATCATTAGCCGTGATTCTCTCTGCCAGGCCCCATTGTGCAGGCATCGTCTGAAGTAACTTCTCGACGTTCTGCTTCATCGGGTTTAAAACCTTCCCGTCACTGACATCATTAAAGTATACAAAAGTACTGAATTAAAAAAAACATATATATCTCTTGGTTTGGTTTTATTTGATCCATGAAAGAATAAAACAGTTAAAAGATTGTTTGAGGCATTGAGAAAAAACAACTAAAGATGAGGTTGAATCCATCTAAGCCTCTTCAAAAATCTTTTGACTTCTTTTCAGTACCAAAACAATTGAGATTATTGCGTACAGATCAAGTCTATATTTTTATTATCTGTAGTCTAGCCAAACGATATATCTCACAGCCTCATATAATTGATTTTATCATTGGTGTGTGATAAATGATTCTTTGTGATTCTGCCTCTTTGTTTGTTACTTACCATTCTCGGTATTTTTTTCATTCATATTTTTTTTTATCTCAAGTAACCTTTTAATTTTTTGTTTTATCATCAGATTATATGTTTGCTTTTATTTAAAGTACTACATCAATATTGAAGAAAATATTTTGAATACATTATTCATAACCATTTTCATAAGAAGAATTCAAAAATTAAAAAGATGGCCTACATAAAAGTTTACTAAAAGTTATGCAACAAACTATTCCAAATTAATTTATTACTGTAATATATATAGTTAAATTAATCACAAAATAAAAATAGTAAAATATATGTTTTTAAAACAAATTCAAACATATCATGTTACAAAGTAATTAAAATAAAATTTTAATCGTAAAGATGTAATCTGCGCGTAGCGCGGACACGAAACTAGTATATCTTAAAATATCTAGAAGGAATAATATGCATTTTGTTATGAATCATGAAGTGGATGGTCCATAACCTAGACCATACAAATTCAAGACTATAGTCCATTGGGGGTTTACATCCAGCCACATGGAAGACCCATTCAACCTTATGTCTTTATGAGTTTGACCATGTCATTAAGTAGAGTATCTTTGTAATCAATTCCCCCTTTGACTTCACCTTGTATGAACCACTATATATAGTGGTGTAAGCAATAAGAAATATACAACACATTCTCACAAATCTTCTCTCAAATCTTAACACGTTATCAGCACGATACTCTCTCCACCTGAGCAATCACATCCGCCGGCGATCATCTCTTTTCCGGTCATCTCTTCCGGCCCTCAGCCTTGCTCCGCCGGCCA
>NC_027751.1:14463688-14464945 GCF_000695525.1 Brassica oleracea var. oleracea
CAAATATAATTCTGCTCTGATGGATATTGCTTATAGTCTTGAGCTATGTGGTGAAAGGATAACACATTATTCTTTATTATATAAGACCTACTCCACATTCTATCCAAAGGATGTGCTGTTGCTACACACGGCTAGGAAGTTCACCACTTATAATGATCTTTTGTCGTATCTTTTGGCTTCTGAACAAAGAAAGCAGAAAATCAAAGATACCATCAACAGATTTGACCAGCTTCAGAAAAGATACATTGAGCTAAAGAATAATGAGATGAGGCCTCCTATAGCTGATGAAGCTGAAGTTGAGCGCCATATGGCAACACATGCATTGTGAAGGCCATATTATATAATTGTCTTTTGACAAATTCTCTTTTTCATGTTTCCTGAGTTTATGTTTCATGAATTGCTTTGATACTTTGCTTTATGCACGACTTCATTAATAAAATGAATTACTTTGAGTTCATCATTATCTTATTCAAACTGTTGTTTGATAAGAAACTATATCTATATGCCTTTATTGTGCCAAGATAAATATGATTGAGGATTAATACCCCAAATCACTTTTCCAAAGAGTTCAAAGAAGCTTTTGACAAATGGCACGACATGCTCTGCCATCCAGGCGAGTTCATCATTAACTGTTATTTGATAAGAAACTATATCTATATGCCTTTATTATGCCAAGATAAATATGATTGAGGATTAATACCCCAACTCACTTTTCCAAAGAGTTCAAAGAAGCCTTTGACAAATGGCACGACATGCTCTGCCATCCAGGCTCAGTTATAAAATACTCTTGAACTCAACTGGACATTCCTTGAAAGAAAGGAAAAGAAGCTAGACCAAGGCTTTGCCTAAATGGCATTATATTCACCCTATAAGGTCCATTGAATTAAGAAGAAAAAATGGTTTCCAACAATGGACAAAAGGGAATAAGAGTACCTAAATTAAAACCGCCTATGTGGTCGAGACTACATTCTCTATTGATCTAGTGATCAATATGATATTCGGCAAATAGCCAGGACAATCATGTTTGATTAACCCACTAAATTTATCACTTAGATGGCATTACCATACTTAGCCATTCGGATTATGATCCAAATATTTAAAAGGGCACAAATGTTATCCCATAAGATCTCACGTGTGTGCAATATATCTATGCACAAGGGAATTTACTGTCCCAAGCACCACGAATTTGAGTATGTTCATGAGGGGGAGTGAGGACAAATCCCATGATACATGACCATACTAAAATCCGTGAAACAT
>NC_027751.1:14466402-14470594 GCF_000695525.1 Brassica oleracea var. oleracea
ATACTAACCAGCCTAAGATAGGTTAAATGGTTATTTATTAAACCTTAGAAAAGGTTATAGACCATCACCATAAATTAGCCAAATTTTGGTAATACTTATGGTTGGTCGAATTCTCAGCATAAACCAACCAAGCTGTGGTATGAATGAATATGCTATCATAAAGATAAGCTATAAGATCGAAGTTCATCTTTGAACAAAAGATATATGACCACATTATGCGTCCATATGCGACCCAACGGGTCCGACCATCATATATGAAGATAATGCAGCTTGCATTGCTCAACTCAAAAATGGGTATGTCAAAGGTGACCGAACCAAACATATTCTACCCAAGTTCTTCTTTACCCATGAGTTGCAGAAAGCTGGAGAGGTCAACGTCCTTCAGATCCGGTCTAGTGAAAACTCAGCCGACCTCTTCACCAAATCATTGCCCTCTTGCACATTCAGGAAGTTCACGCAACAAGATTGGCACGCGTAGACTCAAGGACCTTCAGTGATGTCCAAATCAAAGGGGAGTAATGTGTGTTGTACTTTTTTTCCTTTATCTGGTTTCTCTTTTTACCACATTAAGTTTTGGGTTTTCCGGAAGAGGTTTTAATGAGGCAACATTAGCATGTTACAAACCCTATATGGTTATGGCATCCAAGGGGGAGTGTTATGAATCATGAAGTGGATGGTCCATAACCTAGACCATACAAGTTCAAGACTAGAGTCCATTGGGGGTTTACATCCAGCCACATGGAAGACCCATTCAACCTTATGTTTTATGAGTTTGATCATGTCATTATGTAGAGTATCTTTGTAATCAAGTCTCCCTTTGACTCCACCTTGTATGAACCACTATATATAGTGGTGTAAGCAATAAAAAATATACAACACATTCTCACAAGTCTTCTGTCAAATCTTAACACATTTGTAATTTAACTGTTGTTTTCAATAACTTAAAACAATGAGGTTTTGTATTCTTATATTTCATTCAAACCTCATTTTATATTTTCTTTCCTGCTAAATATTTGGGGTTTGTAAATAATCTTCATCTTATAGCAAATTGTGGCCTTAAAAGAAGAGAAACATGTGATTGGTATAGAGATTAACCAAATCGACGAGAACCTTACTTTATTAAAAAGCAAGCTTACATAAAGTATATTTGTTGCATCGGATCCTTCAAAACATTAACTAAAACCCCGAATGTTCTCTCAAATAACATTAAATTTACAAAATACACAATTCAAAACAACACGTACGTAGTGTTACCACTTACCATTATATAAACCAAACTAAGCCTTCAAAGCCATAAACTTCTTCTCTGCCTCTTTCTTTTCTCTCTCATCAGAACTATTTAGCTACCTTCCCTTTTACGTTTTTCTTCAGAAAGATGAGTTTCGCTGATGCTGGAAGTCGTCTCTCCGATCAAAACAATCTCCGCGAAACGGAACTAGGGTTTCCGGACCGGAGCGTTCGAGAATTAGGACGAGATCAAGATCTAGACATAACCAATTGCTCACCCGAAGTAGTAAAAGTAAAGAAGGAAGAAGAAGAAGATTGCTGTAAGACTCCGACACGTCTTGATCAAATTCTCCCGGCGATCCCACAAACCTGTCCGCCGGCGCCGAGGAAACCTAAGGGAGTCCCGTCGAGGAGTTTGAAGGTTAGAAATTGTTATAAAAGCAGGAGAATGATCATTCTGAATGTTTCTAGAGAATTCGACTGTATGTTTCATTCAACATCTCTGTGTAACAAGATTAAAAAGGCCAGACATATTTGATGTTTCATATGGTATCATGTATGTATAACGTACGTATAGCTCATGTAACCAAATTGTAATAAACTACGTACGAGTTATATAATAATGTAGTGACATTTTATTTTTATTTTATTTTTAACATATTTTTTTCTGTTGCTTCTTTTATTTCGTTTGGAAAGTGACAAGGCTTTTCAAATTTTGGAATATTGTCCGTGAAATATTTAGAGGCGCATACGCTTTTTGCATGCTTTTTTCTCGTGATTTTTTACATTGGAAATAATCGGTAATTAGAATACATGAACTATAAGCATTGGAAAGCAGAATAGAGTTGGTGAATACTTTGGTTATGTAAAGTGGAATCTAGTCTTGAAACAATATTTAAAACTAATGACATTTTGTTAACTAAAAGAAGATTTAAATGCTTCGATCACTGAAATCAAGGCAACCGTGTTTTCCCATTTTGCTTATCCAAGGGCCAAAGGCTATGCAATTAATTATTCTTAAAAATGCAAATTTGGCCGTATAAAGATTTTATAACATAGTGATAGTATTTTTTTTCTCAATTTACATATATCCAAGCCTACTTTGTCGTTGTACTCTACATCCAAGTAGAAGAATTTTTAGTCCAGACTCCAGAGGTATTTGCATTGGTCAATTTGCAGTAATGATCCATCTAAGAACTACTTTAACTCTTTTAAGAGAGAACCCGTATATGTAATATGTTCTATTGTCTATACAACAAGAATTTGTATTTGATGGAGTTTAAAAGAACCACATTTTGTATGAATATTATTATAACTGAACCTCCTTGAAACCCCCGATATTATAAACATGTACATTCAGTGAACTCATTATATCATAACAAACAGAAAGACAATTTCCATGATCTTCAAAATCTGGATATATATATATATATATATATAACGCTTCTATATTATAAATAAACTCTACTTCTTCCTCAAGCCAAACGTCCATTGTATGGAATCATTAAAAAGTAAAAATCGCTAATGCGAAGATCATATGCTACTCCAATGCTTGTTCAATCATCTCCCGCAGAAAATAAGTAGAGTTTATCCACAATAAAGGTGGCTAATGAAAGATTAAATCATGCGAGTTACATGTGTTTTCGTCAAAAAGTAACTTGATGCAACAACCATTGAAAGACTATACATTTTGTACAAGTTAACACCATCGTTTCTTGTAATTTTGAAATAAGGTGGCGTAAATTTCTTCTCTCTGGCTTCAACTATAACTTCATAAGTCAAGCTGATCGTAAAACAGTTCTGCCCTGGTTGAGTTATGAATTTCCTTTTAAAATATTATTGCAATTGACAATGTAAGAGAACACAAACAGCTGTAGAGATGAAACCTAACTACATATATGATATGATTTTAATGCTAAAACTTTCACCTAAGTTTGATTAGTGTGGAAATCCCTAAACTGGTAGTGACCTTGCTTTCCACATCTGAAGCAATTTATGGCTGATCGATTCACAAAGGATCGGCATCTCCCTCGTCCTCTCTAAAGTTGCTTCTTCCTGATTGAGTGTTCCATCTTCCTCTTCCTCTACCATTCCTTGGTTCATTTTCCACTCGTAAGACTTGTTCTTCACTTTTTCCCTCGGTGACCTTACTTTCATGGATTTGTAGAGGCGCCTGAAGGTCGTCTACTGTGATCCTATCAATTTCCTTTGATTCTTCAATAGAGCATACCACGAAACTGAAGTTTTCAGTGAGACTTCTCAGAATCTTCTCCACGATCTTCACGTCATTTGCGAACTCCATAAATCTCACAAAGTATCCTGCAGCTCCTTCACCAACACGCATCTCCAAGGTTTCAAAAATTTTACGAAGTGTTTGAAGTTGTGCTCGCTTCACTCTAGCATTCACTACAAGAAAAATTACTTATTGTTACGTATTTTTGAATCTAAATTTTTTCGTCACAAAATTATGACGTAATAGACACTAATTTGTGACTAATCTTTTATGTCAAAAAAGAGTAGCCACTTGGTCATAATATTGAGACCAATTTTATAGTACGGGTTTTTGCCAAAACTAACTCACAACTTGATTTTAATCCCAAACCTATACCCAAACTTGAATCAAATGCAAAACTAACCTAAAAGCCTAGTGAAATTACAGCTCAACCCCTTGTGACCAAACAAAAAAATAGAAGCCATTTTTACGAATATAGCCCCAGTAAATCGTCTGAGTCGTCTGAGATGTTGGAAGTCGTCTGGACGACTGAAGTTTAAGTCGTCTGGTACCAGTTTATTTTAAAAATAATTTATAAATCTTGTAAAAAAATATTTTGATGCGTGAAAAATAAAAATCAAGTAATTATAAACAGTTTTAAGTGATATAAATTAAGATATGATAAAATTGATTTGTTTTGAAGATAGATGAGTGGAAGTAGTGAATCATGAAATACTTTGGTTTAGGAGTTTG
>NC_027751.1:14471835-14473155 GCF_000695525.1 Brassica oleracea var. oleracea
AGACGACTTAACTTTCAGTCGTCTCAGGTTACAGATTTCAAAGTCAATTGCAAAAATAACCTCTGCGTTGACCAGACGACTTCCAGGTAAGTTGTCTACAGCCAGACGACTTCCCAAGTAAGTCGTCTGACGAACAGATCTGGAAAAAAACTCGATGTCATACCTTAAATTGGTGAGATAAGTTCCTTAGCATACACAAGGCTTCTCCAAGCACACAGAATCACAAACGAAAGTAACCCACCCAGAATCGTTAGCTTCTATGAACCATAAAAAATTTAGAATCAAAATCTTGGGTTTTTTTAGCTCATTGTGGAGAGAAAGTGAGAGATATGTTGTATTTAGTTCACAAGAATGGAAAAAGAAGAAGGATAAATCGATTTTGGGAGCATTAAGAGCTTCAAATTGGTTGTTCATGGTGGTTGTGGTATTGATGACAATGGCAATCTTGTAATTACTTGAATATGATGAGGGTGAGAGAGTAAAAATGTCATTTTCGAAAAAAAAAAGAAAAAAAAAATTGATGGCATTTTCGTAAATTATATGAACTTGTGGGGTGAATAGGGCAAAACCAATTTTCAAAAAAAAATGAGGTTAGTTTTGTGTTTGACTTTAAGTTATAGGTCAATTCTGCAAAAAGCCCTTTATAGTAACCAACTTTTGTCACATCTAGTGACATAAACATGACGAAAATATACGAGACAAGAGATGTGACATAATTGTGACTATGTTTTATGTTACCGTAGTGACTAAAATGTGACTATCTCATATGTCTCCATCTGCGACGATAGAGAAACCAAGTGTTCGTGATGAATTCATAAAAAATATGACAAAAAAATCTGTAGTTATAGTAGCCACAGTTTTGCCACATTATTTCATTTACCATTTATTTAGCCACGGTATAGTTACCGTTTTTCTTTAATTATATATGAAACCCTAAATCTAATACTTTAAACCCCAAATTGAAACCTACATACAGGACATATCACTACAAGAAAACATCGTAATTCTGACGGACATTCTGACGGAAAATGAGATCCTCAGAATATTCCGACGAATTTCCGAGGAAATTCCGAGAAAACCCAAAATTTGGGTTTCCTCGGAATTTCCTCGGAATATACCGATGAAATACCGAGGAAGTCATATTCCTCGAAAAACACCGACGAATATCCGAGGATATATTATAGCCGTTAGAGAGCCGTTGGAGATTTTAAAAATTCCGAGGAAAGAGCCGTTGCCGTCGGTATTCCGTCGGAATTTCCTCGGTACTGTCGGCAGCATTTCATCTATAATTACATGCACCCCCCCCCCAACCTCTTCATT
>NC_027751.1:14473992-14486972 GCF_000695525.1 Brassica oleracea var. oleracea
AATAAAATATTATAAAAGCAAAATATAATCAATAATCTATATATACAAAGATTTAAAACATTTACATATAATATTAAACTTTAAATGCATTAATCAAGCTTAAATTTATAAGATATAATCTTAAAATTTACATTAAACAGAAAATTAAGTAAAAACTATAAACCTAGAATATGAGGGCACGGGAAAATTGTACCAATCTACCAATTTTTTAAACCTAAGTCTTTATCTCGCGCAGCTGGGTCTAAGAAAGAGGTCTCACCGCCTCTGCTCTCTCTGGATCTCTATCTCTCTATCTCTCTATCTCTCGTTCTCGTTGAAGAGCAGAGGCATCAAGAGCATCGTAGCCAAGCTCACCTCTCTCTGATTCCAGAGCACTCTCCTTCTGATTTATTCTCCCCCAATTTCTTTTATGTTGGATTCACTCTCTCTCTCTCAGTTGTTATTCAGTTTGTTGTTCATTAATTTGATTCACTTTTCATTTGTTTCAGATCTCAATCTCTCAATCTGTGAACGGTTAAAGACATTGCTTCAGATCTCATTCTCCCTTACTGTCGTCGGTTCCTACTCCTAAGGTGATGAAGTTATTCCTTTGCTTGCAGATCTCTCTTGTTCAGTAACTTAGAAGTTGAAAACTGTTGATAACGTTCAAAGTATCAAAAAAGGCATAGAATTGATGTTTACTATTATTGAATTCTAAGCCTGTAATTTAACATTTTGAGTCTCATCTTTTCTCTGAAGTTTATTAATGTTTTTTAATGTTTAGTTTAGAGAAGAAGAAGAAGAAGAAGAAGAAGAAGAAGAAGGGTTTATCCTGATGTTTACTTGTTCACTACAGCAGTTAACGTGTGTTGCAAAGGAGGGAAAGTGGACGAGGGTATTGAGATGTTATAGAAGATGAAAGAAGCTGGTGTTGCGCCGAATGTTGTTACTTACGATTATTGGGATATGTTAAGATCCCATATACTAAGATTGAGTCATATCTTTATTATGTAAACTTTCCTATAAACTCGGGATTGTATTTGTATATATACGATGGCTTGTTAACGCCTATGAAATAAGATAAACAGATTGATAAACCTAAACTTGTCATGGTATCAGAGCCAGACCTAAATTCTTAAACCTCGTCTTGCAATCGCAAGGGAGACAAACCACGACTGAAATCAACGATGGCGCTCACGAATGAAACCAGTGAATTGAAGTACAAGACGATCTCACCCTATGACCTAATTGCTAGTAATAATCCCGGTGCAGTCATCTCTCAGCCACTACTCAATGGTTTGAACTATGAAGAATGGGCCATGAACTTGAGGATGGCGCTTAGCTCTCGAAAAAAAATTGGCTGTCTTGATGGAAGCATCCCGAAAACCAGCGTCTGACTCGCCTTACCTTGAAGACTGGATGGCGAACAATCATCTCTTGGTGGGTTGGATCAAACAAACGATTGATCTCAAGGTACGGTCCTCTCTTTCTACGCGAGAGATAGCAAAGGACCTTTGGGACATAATTAAAAAGAGGTTTTCCCTCAAAAGTGGTGCAAGATTGCAGCAACTTCGGAACTCGCTTGCTACTTGTAAGCAAAACGGGTCAACAGTAGACGATTACTTTGGCCGACTGACGAAAATATGGGATGGTATTACAGAATGCATGAACACAAAAACATGCACCTGCAATAAATGCGAATGTGACCTCAATACAGCGCATGAGAAGGAGAAGGAGATACTGCGAGTTCACGCTTTTTTATCTGGTCTAGATGACTCTGCTCATGGGGTGATTAGATCACAGATTTGCGCAATCTCTCCGCTTCCAGACTTGTACAGTGTGTATCAGACGGTGTCCCAGAATGAAACCTTGCGTCTGAACACAACGACTGATACTCCGGTGATGAGCTTCACAGCTCAGACGTCTTCTAATCGGAAATCAGGTTCTGTTTACACAAGAGATGTATCGAAGCAGAACTACGGAGAATCTACGTGCTCTCGCGGAGCACAAGGAAATCGCGACTGGCTGAAGCAATGCTCGCTGTGTGGAAGACCAGGGCATGAGGCTTCAGCATGTTTTAAAGTCATAGGATATCCTGAATGGTGGGGGATCGATCAAGAAACAGAACTGACAACCATGGTTCTCAGACATCTTCAGTTGGTCGTGGACGTGGCTCTACTCCCAGAGCTAACGTCACTCAAATCAATACAGCTGCTGTGGGATCAAGCAGTGAGCTAACAGAGCATGATCGACAAGGATTAAGTGGCCTGTCAGATGAGCAGTGGGCTACGATTCAGAAGCTTATCAACACTGGGAAATCGGCAAACAATATGAGTGGTAAGAATCACGATACACTATGGATTCTAGACACTGGAGCGACTGACCATATGTCTGGACAACTTGATGTGCTCGAGGACATTCGAGAAATTACACCAGTGTCTGTGGTATTGCCAGCAGGCGCAGATGTCGTGACTGTGAAACAAGGAACAGTTCGATTAACGGCTCAGTTGCTGTTAAAAGATGTTTATTTTGTTGATGGATTTCATACGAACTTGATTTCGTTTGGACATCTTGTGACAAACAACTATTTAGTGGGCCAAGTAACTGATCGACTTGTGGTTTTACAGGACCGAGTAACGAGGATGCTGATTGGAGCGGGTGAACGAGAGGGAGAGGGGTTGTACCAGTTTCAAGGAATGGAGATCGTGAAGTCCCTACATTCTGAACTTAGTATTGATTTGGTGTTATGGCATAATAGGATGGGTCATCCGTCTCTCCAAGTAACTGAATGCATACCTGGGGTGCGGAAGTCATCTAATAGTACTAGTAGTGAGCTTTCTATTAAGAGTTGTGATGTATGTTTCCAAGCTAAACAAACTCGACATTGTTTTCCTGATAGTATAAATAATACAAAAGATATTTTCGATTTGATTCACTGTGACTTGTGGGGTCCATATCGCACAACCGCCTTCTGTGGATCTAAATATTTCCTAACAATCGTCGACGATCACTCTAGAGCTGTTTGGTTGTATCTGCTTCCAGATAAAACAATGGCACCATTACAGATTCGTAATTTCATTGCCATGATCGAACGACAATTCTCTAAAAAGGTGAAACGTTTTCGCAGTGATAATGGGTCTGAGTTTGTTTGCTTGAAACGATTCTTTCAGGAGAAAGAAATTGTTCATGAGACATCTTGTGTTCATACACCTCAACAGAACGGACGTGTTGAACGCAAGCACCGACATATACTGAATATTGCACGAGCACTCAGGTTCCAGGCAAAGCTTCCTATTGAGTATTGGGGAGAATGCGTACTTACATCGGCGTACTTGATCAATCGGACACCTTCTGCATTGCTAAAGAACAAGACTCCGTTTGAATTATTGTTCGGACATGAACCTGGCTATAAGAACTTGCGGGTTCTAGGATGTCTGGCGTATGCTCATAATGGTGATCACAAAGGTGATAAGTTTGCTACACGTAGTCGTCGTTGTGTGTTCTTGGGATATCCGTATGGGAAAAAGGGTTGGAAGCATTATGATTTGGAGCGACATGTCATATTTGTCTCTAGAGATGTTGTTTTCTAAGAAACAACGTTTCCGTTTGAAGGCAGTGGATTGACTAAAAAATCTGATCGTAACTTGGTAGCTGCTCCTCCTGGAGTAGGTCATGACAGTGATAGTGATGAAGATGATGAATCACCACCTTCAACTAATGATGCGCTGTCTCCAAATTCTACAACTACAAATGAAAGTCAGAGTAATGCAACGACACCTGTTCCAGTGGCAAGCACTTCTGAGCCTCAGGGTAGAGGACATCAACAGAAATATACATCTACTCGTCTTAAAGACTACGTTGTTCAGAGAGTTACTACTAAACAACCTCCTTCTCTCTTAACAACAACACTCGCTCCTCAGACATCCTCAGGTACGCAATATCCTATTTGTAATTTTGTTTCGTGTGATCGCTTTTCACAGAAACACTTGGACTTTGTCATGGCTCTCTCGGCGACTATGGAACCACGGTCGTTTATAGAAGCCATGAAAGATGAGAGATGGGGAGTTGCAGTCGACTGTGAGATAACATCGTTAGAGAAACAAAATACATGGCGACTTGAGCACTTGCCTCCGGGGAAGAAGTCACTAGGTTGCAAGTGAATTTTTACAATCAAGTACAAGTCTGATGGAACGATAGAACGCTACAAAGCTTGTCTAGTGGTGATGGGAAATCACCAAGAAGAAGGGATCGACTATACGGAAACATTTGCACCTGTGGCGCGAATGACGACAGTTCGCCTCTTTCTCGATATTGCGGCAAAAGAAAATCAGGAAGTGCATCAAATGAATGTTCATAATGCATTTTTGCATGGAGATCTACAGGAGGAGGTGTATATGAAACTGCCACCAGGGTTCAGAGACAAGGGAGAAACCCGTGTGTGCCGACTCCAAAAGTCATTATATGGATTGAAACAAGCTCCGCGTTGTTGGTTTGCAAAGCTAGCTCATTCTCTACGTGCATATGGTTTTACGCAGTCACGGTCTGATCATTCTTTCTTCGTCTACACTAAGAGAGAAGTTCGGCTGCGCATCCTGATTTATGTCGATGACTTGATAATTTCCAGCACGTCACATCAAGATATTCAAATATTTAAGGATTACTTATCTACTTGCTTCAACATGAAAGATCTTGGCCCAGTGAAATATTTTTTGGGTTTAGAAGTCGCAAGGAGTGAGACTGGTATTTATCTGTGTCAACGGAAATATGCGTCTGATATAGTGGCTGAAGTGGGTCTTCTTGGATGTCGACCAGCAGGATCTCCAATCGATCAGAATCACAAACTTGCCAAATCAGAGAGCGCATATCTGGCTGATCCGGAGACTTATAGAAGGTTGGTTGGACGTCTTATATATTTGGCAGCTACTCGACCAGATCTTGCATACTCTATACATGTTCTCTCTCAGTTTATGAATAAACCTCAACTGGAACATTGGCTGGCTGCACTCAAGGTAGTACGATATCTGAAGGGGACAATCGGGCAAGGAATATTGCTCCGTGCTGGTACACCAAAACATGTGACGGGATAGTGTGATTCGGATTAGGGAGGGTGTCCCCTGTCCCGGCGATCGTGTACTGGATGGATAGTACAGTTCGGAGACTCACCAATCTCGTGGCGGACTCAGAAGCAAGATACAGTTTCTCGTTCTTCCGCAGAGGCGGAATACAGAGCAATGGCAGATTTGACAGCAGAACTTCGAGGATTGCGAACTCTATTATCTGAGTTTGGTATTAGTCATGAGAAACCAATGACAATAATGTGTGATAGTAAACCAGCTATTCATATCAGCAACAATCCGGTTTTTCATGAGAGAACTAAACACGTGGAGTCGGATTGTCACTTTGTACGTGATGACATTATACGAGGATATGTGAAGCCTTGTCATGTCTCCTCAAAAGATCAACTGGTTGATATACTAACTAAGGCGTTGGGACGAATGGAGTTTGATGCTTTCCTTCACAAGTTAGGCATTCAAAATTTGTATGCTCCAACTTGAGAGGGATATTAGGATATGTTAAGATCCCATATACTAAGATTGAGTCATATATTTATTATGTAAACTTTCCTATAAACTCGGGATTGTATTTGTATATATACGATGGCTTGTTAACGCCTATGAAATAAGATAAACACCTATGAAATAAGAGAAACAGATTGATAAACCTAAACTTGTCAACGATGCTGTTATAGATTGTGTGGGGATGAGTGGGAAGTATGATGAGGTGTTTATGTTTAAGAAGAATATGGTGGAGAAGTGATGGCTATGGAGACAAAGCGATGAGTCGGCTGGAAGTCTTAGCAATTAGGTTTTGTTTTCTTTTTTTGGTTTACTTTTATAAACTAATTTTAATTTGTAATTGGTTTTAATATATAAACCAAATTTAAATTGGTAAATAATTAAAGTTCGTATGTACTGAATTTTATATTTAGTTTTAATTGTAATGTTAATATTTTATTATGATTAATTATATTTTAATAATTTAAATTATAAATTTAAATTTAATTTTGTTAAAATAAAAAGTAAATCAACCAATGGATCTGTTACTAATATAATTAGTTATATTTGGATTTAATTTATTATTTATTATTTTGTGACAGTGGATCCGTTACTACTAGCTACATAGTTGTCACATTATAATTGTTACAAAAATATTAGTCATAAACATTGTGACATTTTTGCTACTTTAAAAAATTTGTGACACACTTAATTGCAACCATTAAAATTAGTAACAAAAATGTAACAATAACTATATTGTTACTAATTTTTTTTTATTGTGACGCAATATTTTGTCACAATACTCTCATTTTCTTGTAGCATATTCCCTTGATGCTTGATCTTCATAGGTTCCCACAATTGCGTTAGACTGTTTCAAAACTACAAACTATTGCTTTTTTACGTGTTTTTACGTGTGTGTCCAGTATTTTAGAAACAAGATTATTTTATTAACTCGTACCAAAATTCGTCCAATATATGGAAAATTTTCTGCCATGTGAGCTCAAATCATAAGTAATATATTGTAACATATAAGAGGACAGAAACTAACCTCGCAGAATCACTAACACCAAACCTATTAAGACTAATAGACAGACCATTAGCTTAATTCCTGCTTTCTTCTTTGAAAGCTCATCTACCGTCTTCTCAAGGTTAAGGCGCTTCTGCTCACTCTCATCTACCGTCTTCTTAAGATCACTAAGTTGCCTCTGAAACTCCCTCATCTCCTCCATGACTGCCATTTCCCACCATTTCCAAAGGTGGCAGTCTCCATCATCAGCATTATCGCACGTAAAGTACCTTCTGTATGGGTCTATAGGAGTGTAAGAGTAGCCGAGAACAGGCTGAGCTCCACAGTAGCATGTCGTGGGGATTCCATCATCAGCCTCTGGTTGACGTGGGTACTGAACCGGCATTGTATTGCGGTTGCTACTATCAGTTTCATCCGCGTAAATCTGAGCTTCGGCTTCAAGAAGGGAGGTTATGTCCAGAGAGTCTGATGATGAAGAGGGCTGGCTGTAGCTGTAATCTTGTCTCATTTTCTTTAACCTGAAAGAAGTGAAGAACACAGTTAAATCAATTAGAGCCGATTACTTATTACATTCGCAAAAATACTCGCATATATACAACTAAGTAGTGATTTAAATGAACCCCAAGAATACTCCCTTAAAATGAACATATCGATTCAACAAGATCAAACAAATCAATTAGAACCGATTGAAACCAATATGGGATTTCAATCCGTGTAAGAAAAAAGAGAAGATCCGCTTCCGATTGAAACCAAAATCGATCTGAAACCCTTTATACAAACGCACCCTCTCCCCAAATCGATTTATCCCCAATTTTTTTTAAAACCCTAATTTCAATCGTTAAACGAAATCGATATAAACCCCCATTATCCAACCCGATTGAGAGGAAACAAGAAGATAACTGATCTAGTTAAGCGTAAATCAACGATTTTAGAGAAAGATTTACCAAAAACGAAACAGAGATGAATCGCCTCCGATATCGCCTTTCTGTCGGGACTTTTTTTTTCTACGGTTTCGGTCGAGAATGAGATTTCTCTCTTGACCCAACGAAACACAAACCGGCGCCCACCCAGTTAGAAGAGGACACGTACTCAAGGATCAGCCCCTTAAAATCCTTCTCGATTGGACAATCCTTAGGTTTACACGGATAATTAATATTATTATATTAACCCTAAGCTAAGGATTAGCGCTAAGGATCCGACATGGACCGCCGTTGCACTTGCTCTAAGGAGGCAGTAAAGCTCAGATTGGACTCTCTCTCTCTAGAAAGAAACGTTCAGCAACCTCAGCTTCATCCTCAGCTTTGGTCTCCCACGTTCAATCTCCGTATGTAATTTTTTGGGCCCTGGCGTTGGGCTTCCAGTCCTTTTTGTAGGTTTAGCCTTGACTGGATTAGGAGTAGTTCATAGGTAATATCGGTTGCCTTTTGGGCTTTTGACCCGGCCTTTGCTGGGCAACGTTTTATTTACCAGTTTCGAACACATAAATGCAGAGGGAGGTTGACAAAAAATTATATATACTAGGGGTTGGCCCGCCCTACGGGCGGGTGAGTATACATTAAATTATTTTATAATTAAATGTATTTTAATTTAATAAAACAGTTGAAAATTATTGTAAATGAATATAATAAATATAATTTGTTTTCTAATTAGATTATATTTATTTATTTTATTAACATTTGATCTTTGTTTATAATTCTTACGTGGTTGGATTTTTATTTGTTATCAACTATATTTTACGACATCGTACTATTTAATTTTCAGTATTCATTTCAGTTATAATTTTAATGGAAAATACGTTCTCTTTTTTTTTCACTTACATGAGACTATATGTATATTATTTTAATAGATTTTTTAATTGTGTGTTAAAGTTTCATGTTTGACTGTGGTATATCTGAATGTATTCTATCCGTGATTATGAGTGTATCTCTAACAATGTTTTTATTCAAAAATTTCCTTAACCAAATACGAAAATCACATTTTCTTTGGCTAATCTAGCGTGCTTTATCTTCTCAAGTTTGTTTTTGTTTAGTGTTAATCAGATTTGTTTTTGTCAGCAGAAGGGAAAAGATATTCTTGAACAAAATTATTATATTTCACTTAAATAAGGAAAATGAATTTTGTTATTTACTTATAGTAATAGCATGTCTCACAATGAGTATTTATGTTGGATCGGTGACATGTTATTGTTGCATCTATAATTAGTCAGATAGCATTCTAGTCAGGTGACTCGCACTCCGTGAATAGACCTTTTGGTTCGTTTTGTAGATGCGAGTTTGATGTGAGGTTGTCTGTTTCCATTCAAATGTATCCAATATTTCAAGTATGGAGAGCCCCAGAGAGGATGAGACATTGTGATTTTTTTTTCCTTTTTTTGCGTTTGTTATTAAGGTCGGTTGTGTTGGTCAATTTGTAGGTGACATGTTTTATTATGTGAGAGTGAATCACGGCGGATTTATTGAGATGTATAGCGAATATTTGCCGTTATGGTGGGAGTTTAATTTGTGATTCTGCTTTCTTGGCGTATATTTTTGGAAACAAAAGTTAATAATGTGATTGAGTTACAAATCTTTTTTTCTATAACCGATGCAACTGAATTTCTTTCACCTTTGAGTTTTGTGTGTGGAGTTGTGAGTTATTCATGTACCATTATAAACTTAAATTAAGTGAGAGTGATTTTATTATTGGCCTGAATCATTGTTTGGGCTTTTGCACGGTACTGTGCGAAGACGGGGTCTTTATGATATCTTCTTGCTTCAGATGGGAGCCGTTATGTAGAAGTGTACTTATGAGCGAATCATGTTGCATATAAATTTATTTTCGATAAATTAGATGATCATGTTGGATTGGTCGTTATTTCTTTAGCTTCCCTTTTAACTTTGTTGTTAACCGATACAATTGAATTTCTTTCATGCGGAGATGCCATCTGACTTAGTAAATATGGACGCAAAGAGCTAATTAAATTCATATAGATATTGGTTTTCAGTGCTCTGTTTAATAACAGAGAATGTGGACATATGATAGAAAATCTCAACAGTGAAGCTTGAATGTAAGTAAATTGTGAAGAGACTTTTTATGAACGATATTGTTGAACATTAATTCTCTCGCTGCCATAGAGGTTTTGTAGTTGTTGAAGAGTTGAACCTGGTATTCAGGTTTTAGAAAACATTGCAATATGCAAACAAATCAGTGTTAATGAAGAAAGGATTGTACATATCAATCTAGAGGTTAACCATGATCCATTGAGTTGTTGCTCATGATCATTGAAGGTGGACTTGATCTCGCCAACAAACCCAATGATGTCTACGAAGCATATGGTTCAGGTTGCCTATCTTTTATTGTGAAAGTTTGCATTGGCTAAGGATGATGTCCAGACAGCGTATGAAGATTTACATTATGATATCATGAAGAATATCGATTCAAATTCACCTGAAAGCCCAGAACAATAACATCGCAAGGTTATATTGTTAAATGTGAGGAGGGAAAATGTTAGAATGTGGCTTAGTATGGCTTACCAAGTGGAACTCTTAGACCATTTGCTAAAGTGTCCTTGACAGGTTCAGGAAGATGCATCATCGCCGTGGTAGCTTGACCATATAAACCTCTCAGTTGATCCGATACTTCTTCTGCAATACAATTGGCGATTCAAGCATTCCCTATAAATACCCTTCTGTCAGCCTTACATGCCTGTTCAGTGTTAATTCCGACTTCATTTTCTTTCTACACAAAAAGTTATGAAAAAAATAAGAGTCTGCTTATATCCATAAGTCTTATCCAGGAAAATTATATACCATGTTTAGTTGTTTGACGTTAGTGGTTTCCTTTGCGCTAGCCTCCTTAATGACAATGCCATATTTGATAGACTCACAAATGATGAAGGAAACCTCCTGCCAATAACCAAAATACAAAGTAAGAAAACTGACTCGAATATAGACCAAGCAGCAAGTGACGCATGGTGTTGTATCCAAACCACTCAAAAATCCATCTGCCTTCAAGATAAAGAGACTGGAAGGCTAGTAAAAACACTTAATAGTTAATGTCATTGTGCTTTAAAACTTAAATTGGAGAACCTACATGGTTGGTGTAAGAGTAGGCAGTCGGGTTGAGCCGCTCAGGGGACGCTATACTGTTAGTCCTTTGCAGATCTGATCGGTAATCTTCCCTGTAACGACAGAGAAAAATAACAAAGATCGAAAATGGTTTCAGACAGTAAAACAAAGAAAAATCAAAAACAACTTAGTGCAATTCTAAGACTAAAGTCAACCTAGTCCTCACCAATTACTAATCAAATGATGGTGGGAAGTCGATGAACATTGATGGTGACTGGAATGAGTGTTGCCTGAAAACGATTACAAAAAAAATAAAATAATAAACGACAAGATTCAAACCATTTCGCAAAGAGGAAAAAAAAACATAATATCAAAAGCATAAATATGATAAATATGAATCTAAACACTACCATGTGTTCAAAATAATTATGAACATGACTTTAAATAACTGAATCACCTTAGCATTCAGAAGAAATCTAATCCCATGAGGCCGCCACCATCTGGCTTCCCAAAACCTGATCAGCCGCAGTTCCACCGTGGATGAACAACGTCCGGACTTCAGATCAGCAAGAAGGGTAGATGAGTTAGCCCAAATAATAAGAAAACAGTTTCGAATGTAGTAGGATTGGTGAGAATCGCAGAAGTCCAGAGGCTATTAATGCGAGGTGGATACATAACAGTGAGAAGATGGATGCTTGAGTTTTATGGGATATCGGCGCTGAATGTGAGAAGAGGAAGTGAACCCTTGGCTTGACCTTGATTTGTGTTGGGCTTCATAATAGGGTTTCTAAAAGCCCATCCGCAAATTGAAACCAAAATACCAACACACGGAAAACCTCAACTCAAAATCAAAGACGTTTTCAGAATATTTATGAGTCCACGTGACAGTTTTTGCCCTCTCCTTTTTGCAGATGTGGCTTAATAAGGAGGGAGAAAAGTCTCTTTTATTGTATAAGATACAGAGGGAGGATAAACGGTACGACTCGAGCAAAATATTAATCAAGGAGAGGACATTACGTATGATTTGACTTTGAATAGTTTTGTTGGTGAAATAATAATTAACGATAAAATGCAAGAAATACGATAGGAAAGAGCCACATGAAACATAATAGGACCTACGTGAAGCAGTCGATAACATGTTATATGTCAGATTTTTTTCTGACTTCAATATTTAACATATTTTAAGATTCCCGATTTCTGTTTATAGAGTTTAAGCCACCAGCAGCTCAAAACAAAATGTTTAAGCCACCAACTTAAATTTTAAAAGTTACTTAAGAAAATAAGAAAGATAATTCTTTCACATAGCCATTTTTAAAATTTTTGTCACAAAATAGCAATCAACAAATAAAATGACTAAAATAACTCTTTTTATTTTGAAAATTTTAATATTTATTTTTAATTTTAAAAATTATAACTCATCCTCAAAACTCAACCCATTAACCCTAAACCTAAGTCTTAGATTAATTAACCGTAATAGTATAAATGCATATTTACATTTCAATAAAACTTTTTTTGGTCATTTTCTTTTTTACGAATCTATTTTTGTGAAAATAAATTAAAAATGATTATCTAAGAAAATTTCTCAGATAAAAATGATCTCACGTATGCAAAATTAAATTTAAAGGGAACTAGATATGTATCGTGCGTTAAGTAGGTTTTTTTTTTTTTTGACAATGTTAAGTAGGTTTTAAGAGCACATTTTTAAACATTTGTTTAATGGTCACTTCCCTAACTCTGTCGCTGCTGCTGTGTGAATTTTAACAATGTGGCTATTCGAACATGATGCATCTTAAGAAATCAAGATTGGAATTCCGCATGTACCACATTTATTTTGTGGTTTTCTATTACTGTTTAACGTTTTTATCATTGTTAAGTCATTTATAAGAAGATTAAATCAAATAAATTTATCTCGACAATCAGTATAATAACTTATTAATTTTACATATTAATATTATTGATATATCTTTGTCATTTGGTAATAGTAACTTAACATTTTGTCAATCTTAAAAATTTCCATGGTTACAAATTTGCTGTAATTAGTATATCGATTGTATATTTTGTATTTTCTGGCTTGATTTAATACGCTAAACAACTCGGTGGATTAAGGTGTCTAGTCTAAATTTGCTTTCATAAACCGGTCAGGTCCCATAACCGATTAGTAGATTCAGCAACGAAAGTGGCTCCAACAAGTTAGAATTTAAATGTCAAATGTGACTAGATTAGACACTACAAGAAAACACATGCTTAACGACGAAAATTAACGAGGAAAAACAATCCTCGTAAATTTGCGTCGAGTTTACGACGAATTTACGTGAAAAACTAAAGTCATCGTTATTTCCTCGTAACGTAACGACAAAACTGTTTCGTCGTAAA
>NC_027751.1:14489409-14489594 GCF_000695525.1 Brassica oleracea var. oleracea
CAAAGAACCTCGCCAAAGTTGAAGGTTCTATAATTGCTGGAAGTTTGACGGAAGAAGTTTCTCACTTCACATCGTACTACTTTGCGTCAAAAGTACTTACACGGAGAAGAGCTCCAAGAAGATATGATGATGGTGGTGTGCGCCAACATATGCAGTTGCTGGTGTTCCAGACATCTTTAGCCAGA
>NC_027751.1:14494273-14499295 GCF_000695525.1 Brassica oleracea var. oleracea
TTTTTTGTTTTTAAGGTTGTCCCTAAAAAAAAGGGACGGACGTTGGGTATTGGTTCCGTCAACGATGTTCCGAGAGCGACATCGTCTTATGGTCAGCGACGGGATGATGAAGTCATTGAGCTGCGTAGAGAGTCCGCTCAGCTGCGTAACGAGTTGACCGCGACAAAATCTCGTATGGGTGGAGTCGAGGGCTTCTTGGACGTTATTGCGGCCACAAATCCGGAATGGGAGTCCATGTTGAGGAACATGCGACAACAACATCCCATTCAAGGCGAGTCATCCGACGTACATAACGAGGCGGATGTTACGAGGAGGAGTGATGAATTCTACCGGGCGATGAACGACCCTTAGTTTTTTTTTTTGGTTGTTGTATTATATAAATTCAAAACTTATTTATATATAAAATATTTTCATATTTATTTATTTTTATTTTGAATTTTAATTTATTATTAAATTAAATAATTTTAATTATTTTTTAATTATATTTTTAAATTCTATAAAATAATAAAAACGAAGTAAATTCGTAGCCAATGTACGACCTCTTTACGTGGAAACCTTACGAGGAAATGACGAGAAACATTTAACGAGTATTTTACGAGGAATTATTTACTAGGAAATAACGAGGAAAAGTTTACGACCATTTTACGAGGAAATCATTTCGTGGTTGTTACGTGTATTTTGCGAGGAAACACTTTCAAGGTATTTACGTGTAGGTTACGAGGAACTATTTTCGAGGTATTTACGAGGTATTATAGTGACGTCCTTACGTGGAATATTGACGTGGTCTTTACGACGAATCGTCCTACTTCGTCTTTACGACGAAATATATTCCTCGCTAAGTTACGGCGAATTAGCGAGGAAATATGTGTTACGACAGACGTGTAACGAGCAAACGCGTTTCCTCGCTAATTCGTCGTAAAACCTCTTTTACGACGAATTGGCGAGAAAAACCGCCCTCGTTAAGATTATGTTTTCTTGTAGTGAGATTAGCTTAGATTAAGAATGGAAATATTAAGTAAATGTCGTACCATAAGTCCATAAGTGGATCCTACATGTTAGAATTGACACGCCAAAGCATGATAATTGAACAACTGTGATTTGGAATTATTAAGTAAACTAGACACGTCAAAGCGTCAAATAATGGTAAACCGAAACATTGTCGACTCATTTGATTGTGGAGCCATTCATAGTAATGTTAGATCATGTCGATTGATCATCATCACAATAATAAAAGGAGAATATGTTCAATGTTTAGGTTGTCCACATCACTTAAAAAAATCATCCAATAATAAAGCTTTGTTGTGCCACGTCAAATCGGCTTCGATTACACAGTTTAAATTCGGGTCATTTTTGTGGGCTGTTAATACATTTTAAATGGCCCATAGCAGTCCATCTTTTATCCGTTGTTGGTTAATCGTCTCCGACTCTTCCACTTTGTCGTCACCGTTTCGGCTCTCTGTAATTCGCCGTTACGCGACCACTTTGACTAATCAATTATGTTCTTCACTCCTTTATATAGGGCTTTCAGTTCCTCGACATGTTTTGTTACTCATCGTGTCTAGGGTTTCGGTCTATGTGTATTAATTTGTCATCCCGTAAGATTCAGTAACGCTGCTTGGAAGTTCGTCTTGGATTCTCTTCCTCCTCTGGTACGTATCTCCTGCAATCTAATTTCTCTGAAAATGTTTGCTTTTAAAAAAAATGTGTTTCTTTCTCTGTTGGGCATGTTGAATAGATGACGAAGTTTTCAGGTTTAAGTCATTTAGCTGACGATCATACAGAGATCAATGACTTTATTTCAGTTAATAGAACCTTTCGTACATTATTAACAGATCCACTGTTGGTTAAAACTTCTAAAGGGCAAGTGGAAGTTCTACGGCTGTTTACTAAAAGCTCTCTCTGAGACAACTTCTAAAATTATGACATGTTCATAAGAGGCCATCGAAAACAGATCTATTCGACAATTGAGCAAGAGAAAGCACGGAAAGAAATTCTATACAGTCCACTAAAATTATGACCTGATCCTGCCACTTTCAGTGAGTTTTTCAGTGTAGGACTTATAACATTATAGTAAAAATGAAAAAAATATATATGTTTGAGTTGTTTTGTTGCTGTCGTAGTGATTCCTATTAAAATTGTTTCCAATATTGAGATTATTTTTGTGATTGTGTTTCCCACTGAGACACAGAGCTAACGTTTTCGGAATATGAACAGATTTAGAAAGAGAGGACATGGGGGAGGGGGTAGTAATAGTGATATCAACAACATGGATGCGTTATGGTATCATAGAACATATCAAAATGACTTGGCAAGTGATCGCTGAAGCCAAACGTCGTTTGATAATCATCTGAAGATACATAAGCTGAAGACACATTTTTACACGGTTACTGAACATTTAACCAATTGCTAAGAAGCAAGGCACGTTCTCGATTTATTGCGGTGAATTCGACCAAAGGTGTTGCATTGCGATGAGGGAATGCGCTAGACCACTGGAACTTGAGGATCAGAATCTTTCAATTACGCCATCTTTCCTGAAAATGTGATTGCAGCGTCAGTGGTGGCGAAATCTGCTATGAAGAATGCAAGCCATGGAAACATGTCTTCCAAGTTGTCACTAATCTTGGGGCGATGCAGGTTATGTTGAAGCTGAAGGATTAAAATGGATCTCATGTAGAAGTGTAAGCTTTGGAGGACTATATGTTTTTGAATCTTCGGGTGTGCCTATGTGAAGCCACTGGAGTCTCCAAATCTTCAGAAATTCTTTCTTGACGTTCTATTTACCTGATATGTACCTGAAGCTGCATAGGATAATTTTCTTGGACGATGATGTAGTTGTGCAGAAGGATTTAACGGGGCATTCGGAGATTGATATGGACAGGAAAGTGAACGGGGTTATAGAGACTTATGCCGGTTCGTTCCATTGGTATGCTCAGTACATGAACTTCTCGCATTCTTTGATTAAGAGAATTTAAATCCGACAGCATACGCATGGGCTTATGGAATGTACTTCTCTGATCCTGATGCTTGGAGAATAGAGAAGTGAGAATACCCACTAAAGTCAAAAACTGCTGACGGCAAGAAACAATAGGGAATTTGTTTTAAACAATAAATCTCTACAGCTTGAGAGGGGACAGCTTCTGGAGGTGGATCCATACTTGGGGTTAAGAGAAGCAAACATCACTTCCCAACTGAATCACAATTTTTTAGTCTCTCTTATAGTTTTATAGTTACACTATTTAAGCTGTTGAGAATGATTAAAGCATTACGAGATCTTCACTTCTTCCTATATATGATAATATGTTGCGTTCTGTTTCATTAGTAGTACTGTAGTACAGTTCCCAGACCAAATTAAGTCTGAAAGATTGTAAAAATATGAAGACATGTTTATGGCTTTTGATTACGTTCAGTAAATTGCATTATTGAACTTTTAAAAGAGTTTAAATATGATTTCTAAAAGATTAATAGAAACTGTCACTATTTTGTTTTTGAAAATATTCTTAAACTGTAACTATGTTTACATATAAATTATATAAGGAAATATAAATAACTGATATTACAAACAAAAAAAAATCAAAATATTTTTCTCTAATATCTTGAGGTTTTAACATATAAATTATATAATAAAATGTCTCTCAAAATATTGTTTCAAAACCTAGAGTTTTAATTTATACTCCCTCCATCTCAAAAACATACGGTAGAAACTCTATAATTTAGTAATATTAGGGTTTCATATTTTATTAATTTACAAAAATGTTCTTCTTAGATTGATATATTCTGATGTATGTTTTACGTACAAATATGAAGAACATTTGAGTTCACGGTATAGGTACTGATAAATTTTATTGATACAAAATCTATATTGTTCTTATTCAATTATATGGGGTATATAATAAATGTATATGCATTTTAAGTGTAAAATGAAAAAATAACATCAAAATATTTAGAGATATTAAGAAAAACTAAATATAAATATTACTGTGAATAGAAAACAAAACATACAATATATTGCTTATATTTATCTAATAACTTTATGCATTAATTTTTAATTTATATTTATATTGTGAACATATATTTACATAAGGTTTTCAAAATTTAATCTTATTGAATTTTGTCATATTTTATATTAGCTCAATTCGGAACTGGTGAATTTTTTTAACTTAAAAGGATTACTAATTCGCAAGTATTAATTATATTTTAAAGTTTTCACACATATTAGAAAATTTTAAATTTTGATTATAATTATATTATCTCTTAATTTTCTATTTTCAATAACTTTTAGCCAATCATAATTCAATAAAAACAAATAATTTCTCTTAATTTCACAGTTTACTGCATTACCTTATAAAAGTTTATTGAAAATGTAAAAATGAATTTGAAACATTTTTTCTAAATTTTATATTTTATTATTTCAGATATATATTTAACATCAAAATTATATTAAAAATATGAATGAACAAACTGCGCGTAGCGCGGTAATCCTCTAGTTATATGTAATAGGATAAAATAAATGAATTATAATGACCAACAAATGGAAATTTGAAACAACATCAAACGCTCCATAGTTTTGTTAAACGTATTGGCGTTTCTTTTAATTGAAAACTGGAAACCAAATATATTAAACTAAATGATAAAACAATTATGTGTTTTTTTAAAGCTGATTTATTATGATATTATAATTACGAGAAAGATTACATTAGACGATTTGACGATCGACAATACTACCTGCCTTATGAGGATCTACGCCTGCATCACTTGAGCTGTAGACCTACGTCTGACCGGATTTACTTGCACCATATTGAAGATCAATTGTAAGCATTTCTTCTATAGTCTGCATAATTGTTTAATAAATCATTTTTCCGGGAATCAAAACATGGACCTCATATAAAGCGTAATTTGCAAAAGATTACATAGCCTGAGATTTGAACCCCAAACCTGGATGTAGAACTTTTAAACCTTAACCATTAGGTTACGGTATTTCCACGGCAGACAATTATGTTTTTTTTTTTTTTTTTTTTTTTTTAA
>NC_027751.1:14499604-14531318 GCF_000695525.1 Brassica oleracea var. oleracea
TAAAGTTTTCACACATATTAGAAAATTTTAAATTTTGATTATAATTATATTATCTCTTAATTTTCTATTTTCAATAACTTTTAGCCAATCATAATTCAATAAAAACAAATAATTTCTCTTAATTTCACAGTTTACTGCATTACCTTATAAAAGTTTATTGAAAATGTAAAAATGAATTTGAAACATTTTTTCTAAATTTTATATTTTATTATTTCAGATATATATTTAACATCAAAATTATATTAAAAATATGAATGAACAAACTGCGCGTAGCGCGGTAATCCTCTAGTTATATGTAATAGGATAAAATAAATGAATTATAATGACCAACAAATGGAAATTTGAAACAACATCAAACGCTCCATAGTTTTGTTAAACGTATTGGCGTTTCTTTTAATTGAAAACTGGAAACCAAATATATTAAACTAAATGATAAAACAATTATGTGTTTTTTTAAAGCTGATTTATTATGATATTATAATTACGAGAAAGATTACATTAGACGATTTGACGATCGACAATACTACCTGCCTTATGAGGATCTACGCCTGCATCACTTGAGCTGTAGACCTACGTCTGACCGGATTTACTTGCACCATATTGAAGATCAATTGTAAGCATTTCTTCTATAGTCTGCATAATTGTTTAATAAATCATTTTTCCGGGAATCAAAACATGGACCTCATATAAAGCGTAATTTGCAAAAGATTACATAGCCTGAGATTTGAACCCCAAACCTGGATGTAGAACTTTTAAACCTTAACCATTAGGTTACGGTATTTCCACGGCAGACAATTATGTTTTTTTTTTTTTTTTTTTTTTTTTTTGTCAACTTTTCTTTCATTGAAAGAAATCCAAATAGGGAGAGATACAAGAAAGGTAAAAGCCTAAATCCCATACTATTATAAACTCGATTAAAATTAAGCCTATATAGTTGTCAAGCCTAATATATTGACTCGAAACCTAATCGTGTAACACGTAAAAGGCCACGCGTCTCCCTTCCAAGGACTTCCTAACACGCGTCCTTCCAGGTCACATTCCACTCGAGCTTCTGCAGACGTGTCTGCACGCGCCGCCGTAACAGATGGGAGACTGAGGAGTCGTTTCTATCGCCACCACCGATGCCGGTACTTGTCGCCGGCGTAGCTTTTGTCATGATTGATCTGCCTCAAGCTTTAACCTTAAAACTTGAATTCTCCCTGATTGCTTTTCACCTTAACCGACAGTACTCAAACAGAGAGGCCTTGATGCACCGGATTTTATATCTGAGGACGCTTAAATCGAGGTGTAGAAAGACTCTTTGCTGGACTGTCACAAGAACGCCAACTCTTCTGAACCTTCTCCAACAACGATTTGGAGAATCCTTCTAACTCCACCTACTTCCGATCAGAGACGCTTCACAGAACACCACAAGTGGATATATCAAATAGCGAAGACTAATTATCTTAGAAAGTGGTTAGAGTGAGCGGTGAAAAAGGCATCTGAACTGAGCATCACCGGAATAAGAATAGAGCTCAGAGCGAAAAGCAGATTTCAAACTTTATTCAGAATCAATCAAATCAAAAATAGATAGCGAGTGATGAACAAGTCTGATTTGATTGAAACTTTTACACTTCAAAATCGCTTTGCGGAGAAAAGATCCGCTAAAACGGAAACATAAAATCGATCTAATGATCGAAGATATTTTACATATCAAAAAAACAAAAAAAAGAAAGGGTTGGTAACCGGGGGCTTAAGCCCCCGGCCACCAAAGTTTTTTTTTTTTTTTCTTCGAAACCTTTAGAGAGAGATTAGAGAGAAAGAGGGGGGTATGTGGGCCTCTCTAAAATCTATGAATAATCGTGTGTTTGTTTTCTATTTATAATTTAAAGTTGCAGGTTATTTTATTATTATGGAATTTCGGTTTTAGAAATTTCGGTTTTTAGAAATTTGGTTTTAAAAAATAACTCTCTACACTACGTGGTGTTTGAACCCGATAATTTTTTGAATCATCACTAGATCGCCGACACTTTTGTAAAGTTATCGGTTTTTAGAAGAGTTTTATATGATTTGGTAAACTATGTTGAATTTTTATTTGTATTTCAAATTTGGTTAGGTTTTGTTTTAGGTTAAACAGTTATAACCTGTGGTCTTCTAAGAATAAAAGTAAGAAATTAACACTCATTTTCTTCGTTTGTCTAATTTTATATATGTCACAGTAATCACCAGGTTTATTTTTTTTTCCTTAAAGTCGATTAACATAAAGTTCCACCGAATATATCGGTCTTTCCCTACTGACTCTATAGAGCGAGTCTTACACGTATAAAAGGAATAGTCCACGAAGGAATAAACAAAAAGTGACCGTGTGTATGCACTAGTTGTAACAACTTGACTAATTTTAAAAATGTATATATTTTAGTTTAAACAAGGAGGCAAATATTCAAAATGTTTATAACTTGTGAGAGGGATAGAAGAAAGTGATTGGATCATGTGGAGGTCAACAGCCCTTCCAAATTCTCTTTTCTTCTTCTCTTTTTTCTCTGGCTCTCCTTCTCTTTCTCCGTTGGCAACTTAGCAGCCATTCCCATAACATTTGTTCCCATCTTAATCATCCATTTTAAATTGTTAAAAATAAAACAGGAGAAAAGTCTAATTTAGTGAGGATACAACAAAAAAAGAAAAGAGAAGAAGACATGCAACATGTATTATCTCTTGTCCTTATACACATTAAACAAGTCAAGTATAAGACGTGTGAATCTCATATTATTAGATTACCAAAATTGATATAAATAGATGAAGTACATATGTGTTTACACAATATATTGGAGATATATGAAGAAACAAAGTTATGAAAACTAAAAGATTAGTCAAAAGGAGATGACTGAGTGAAAATACTAGGAGACTGGTTAACAAGAGTAATAACTCTAATACGATTGTACTCATTCCTTAACATGAATTATTCGAGTTGAATTGTTTTAAATTGGTGAACATGTCTTGTCTTCTCGAATTTACAGGATGAGTTTAGCTTTGTTACGGGATAGGTTTGATCGTGTAAACTATTTTCCTCCAAATTTTAATAAAAGTATCTTAGTTTAACTTAATTGTTTGTGAGACAGAGACAAGAAGATGATGACGGTTCCTTTTTCATATCAACAAGTAACCAAATAATGACAACAAACCATTTTTAACTCGATCAAAAGAAACAACAAATCATTGATTTCATCACACAAACTCACTTTTTTCCTTATTTCAATCTCCCACCACAATAAAAGATCTATCTTTTATACATTCTCACCCCTTCCTCACAGTATCGGTTTGTCCATCAGCTCGTTGTCGGCTGCGATCCTTCCCGAGCCACGGCCGGTTATCTTCCCGAACGATCCAATGCTTGATAGTCCCATGAAGCTGCTGCTTTCTTCTCCAAGGTTCATCGATTTTCTATGCTTTCTGAGTTTTGAAGAGCTGACATCACCTGCCTCACGATCAACAACTTCGTCTTGGCTCTTGCTCTTGTCGTTGTTGTTGTTGTTCTGGGCGATTACTAACCGTGAGATGACACTTCTACAGAACGGGCATACCGGTGGAGTCACGGTTGAAGTCGTTGGGTTCGGTTTGTTGTGACAGCACAGTGCAAGAGTGCACTGTGCGCACATTTGGTGACCACAGTCTTTGACTTCAATCGTGCATGCTTGCTCAAAGCAAATGCAGCACATCTCCGAATCACTCATCTGTAAAACACGTTTTATACTTCAGTTAATATGCGTGTTTAACATGTTATCAAACAGACGAAGGATGTTTATTACCTCGGACATGTTATCATCTGAGGCAGTGTCGGAGTAAGATGGTGATGGTGATGGTGATGGTAAGGAGAAAGCAGTCCCCTTGAGGATTGTCTTCTCTCTCTCCCTGTTAGCATCCATCAGAGCCTGCTCCAAGAGCAGTTTCGCCTCCTCGTTAAGCTCGCTGATGAACTTTAACGGGGATGGCCAGACAAGAGGCTCTGCAGAAGAGGGGTTAAGCAACGCTCCACATGCTCCGTGCCTGTGTTTCATGGCAACCACATATGGTATCCTCCTGAAAAAAAATTGATTTCAAGATGATTAAATGACCGAAACGAGCACAAGGAAAGTGGGAATAGAGAAAGTTTATAAATACCCAGAAGCGTCTCTCTGAAGACGATCAGCACCCCAAGCAAGTAACTTTCTGACGCAATCAATAGATCCGCTTCTTGCTGCTAAATGAAGCGGTGTGCTCCCTGGAGACCTGTTTCAACAAAGCATGGAAGGATAAGTAAATCTCCCAAAAGACTGAAACTTTTAACGAAAATGTTTTAATGTTTTCAATACCCGTAGAGGCTAGTGGAAGCACAAACAAGAGAGCCACTGTCCAAGAGAACATTCACACACTCAGAACGTCTCTGCCTAGCAGCAAGATGCAAGGGTGTTGCTCCTTTGTCATCTCTAATATTCACAAACCGCGCAAATCCCCTGGAAAAAAAGGTATAAAACACTTCTCAGTAAAGAGATTGTTCTAAACATGCAAAGAGAGAGAGAGAGAGTGAGTAGTCACCAATGAACAGCAACGGGACTTGACTGAGCAGCAGAGAGGATGGCTTGAACACAATCAGCATGTCCATAGTAAGCTGCGTAGTGCAAACACGTTCTCCGATTCACAGAATCAAACATCAAAACCTGCAAAAAGAAAAAGAAAAAATCAAATCCAAATCCAAATCCAAATCCAAATCCTGGATTTTGATTCTAAAGCAGTCAGAGGAATAAAAGAATACATTAGCTCCAACATCAGCGAGCTTCTTGACGCAAGAGATCCTCCCATACATAGCAGCCAGCATCAACGGAGTCTACAAGAAACACAATCAGCTAATATCGATTTCATCAAAAAAAAAAAATACAAAACAAATCAGATGTCATCGTTAACCTGCTTGTGACGATTCAACGTATCTGGATTCGTGAATCTCTCCAAAAGCAAAGACAAAATCTGCAAAATCAGAAATGCGCAAGTTAAAAAAATCGAATCTGGCGAGAAGATTCCGGCGAGATCTCGGAGAAAACCACCGAAACTAACCTCGATCTGGCCACTAGCGGCAGCGACGTGGAGAACGGAGTGGCGATCGTAAGGAGTGGCCTGATTCAAAAGACTCGGATCCGTGGCCATCACTCTCCGCACGGTGACGACGTCGCCGCACTGAACGGAGGCGAATATCCCGTGGTGCTCCGGTCTCACTCCGCAGCTCATGCTCTGCCCCATCTTTAGTGTAGAGATGATGATGTGAGGTTAGTGGGGGTAGGGAATCACGACACCGTCTGCAACCGGTGAGGCGCTCCGGCGTGAGAATAAAGCGCCACCGTGACGCAGAACGGTGGTTGGGGATGGAGGATGGAGAAGAAGAGAAGAGGGAAGTTTCACCATTTATGTACACATTTTGATAGGATATTATGACTATTGGCTTTGAGATATTAATTTTTAAATTTCTTTTTCTTTTTTTTTTCGGAAAGTGGAAATAAAAGAGAGTGAGATGACTCGTAGTCGTATTGGAGTTTGAGGTTTGCCCGACGGGCAGCGTTTTTCTTTTTCATTTGCTTACTCTCTGATTTCGGGCAGATATTTTCTCTCCTTCTTTTTCTTAATATCAATAAAATATACTTGAATAAGTCTTTTTCGTAAAAATACAAAGATGGCAATGCATTTTTAAATATAATTTAATAAATCATAGAAAACTAAATACTATTAAACCTGAAACACAACTAGACCTAAGATTAATTAGTCTACGATATTACCAAATTTTAATGTTTATATTAACTATGCATTTTAATATATCATTTAACAATTTAATTCAATTTAACTAAGAATTCTAATATTTCTAAAGTAAAATAACTAAAATTATTTATACAGATTCTTTTGAGATTGTAATCTAATAATTTTTACTATATTTTAAAATATTAATACAAAATAAAATTAATTTGAAAATAATTAAATAACTTTGTAATTGCAACTATGAACCTTTGTTTCTATCTCTTTATTTATTATGATGCATTATTTTAGTCTATTCTTGTGTTTTTGCTTCTATGTGTGAATAGTTACATAGATGGTGTTAGGGTTTCAAAGGAATAGAAGAAAATAAATTTCTAAGATTGTTTAATCTGGAAATATCATTAGAGTTCTTCATATATAGTTGGTGCTAGGGTTTTAAAAGAATTCAAGAAAATGAATGACTAGGATTTTTTAATCGAGGAATATCATTAGATTTCTTCATCTATAGTTACTTTTATTGTTTGAACTTGATTACCTAGCTCATGAGCTTAAGTTGTTTTACGTTCAAAAGGGGTTCGATGAATTATCTGGAAGAATTTAAATGAACAAAATAATCTAACCAACGAGAACTGGTGTCAGGGAACTTTGTAAAATCATCAAAACTTGCTCATTAGTGCATGTTTAACCTATTGAGTTCAACGAAAGTTAGTTGATTGGATTGTTAGACATAGCGAGAGTGAATAAATTATAAAACTGTGTTCTAAGTTCTAGAATTGAGTTTAATTAATTATGTGATAAGTGTTTTGCTTTCATCTGATTTCATGTGATTCTCTTACTGTTGAGCGCTTTATTATAGTTTTTCATTGTTAATTTACTCTACTGGTTTATTTAAATTGCATTCTAAAACCGTAAACAATCTTAGTGTCATCCACTTTCATTAGAACTTGAGAACTATCCAATCTTTGTGGATCCGATCCAGATATGTATTGCTGCGAACTGATGTGCACTTACAGTATTGAAATTATGGTTATAACTTTGAGCTATCAGGGGTCTACTTGTCGTATGAGTAATCAGACGTGAGATCTAATGGTGAAAGTGGTTAGGACGTTACAAGTGGTAAAATAGCTGATTAGCTATTTCGGTTCTGACATGAGCGGTTGGTGTTGGTGCGCAACAAAAACGTTATGCTTTGTGAGTGTGATAAATTGTACATCTTAATTTTTGATATATAATGAAGTATTTAATATAATTTATTTATCTAATTATATCCCTAAAGTCTTCTTATCTTTACACATCCGAAGAAAAATTCAAGGTAAGCATCATTGAGTCGAAGTAGTTAAAAGATGAGTAACTTATCTGAAAAAGATTTGTGATATCATAAAAATGAGATCAAAATATAGAGAAAAATCACGTGCTGATTTTATGGTTATTAAACAGTTTTTGAGCCTAAAAAAAAAATAATGCACTAACCAGTTGTATTATCCATGGACTGATGGTCTGACTGGTTTTGCCGCTACTACCCGCAAAAGCTGCGTAAAGCTGCAAACGCAGCTTTTGCGGTTGGTAGCGGTTGTTGGCTGTTTTACAACAATCACAAAATATGCTATAAACCGCTTTACACAGCTCCAAACTTCTGAAAATCAAAAGCTGGTTCCAGCTAGTATTTGCGGTTGCGGGCGATTGCGGGATGGTAAATTTATTTATTTTTGCAAAAATTATATAAATATAAAATAAATAATTTTAAATAAGTTTTAAACATTGAGATGATATAAATATTAATATATACATACATATATATAAAAGTTAAAAATGTATTTTTAAATATATTTTTCATATTTATTATACTAATATGATTTATAAATATAATTTTTATATTTATTATTGGGTTTTAAAATTAATTTTTATAATTAATGTTTTTTATTAAATAATTCACTAATTTTTGTTGTGAGTAAACCAGTCAAAAATAACATGTAAATGCAACAATGTTCAAACGCTTTGCCAGTCATATAAAATATTTAATAATGCTTAAAACTACAATTATCCACTTTCGCAAACTTCCGCACCAACAACTGCATCCAGTGTGTTTAAACCAGTCCGATCACTGGGAAACGAGTAAGCAAGTGTTAAGGTCCACGATCCGAAGTTACAATTACTTTTACAGTTTTACTTAAATGGATGGTGTCATTACTTCTTTTCTTATAGTTGAGTTTTGTAAAACCAATCTACTTAAGTGTGAAAGCTATGTGGATTAAAATCAATTTATTAGAATAGTAATTTATCTAAATACGTGATGTTTAGTGCGTGTGCAGCTTTTTCTTTTGTCTAAACACAAGTTATAAGGTTTCTCGTTGCAGGTGTCATTTTCTATTAATTGATCCCATTAACTTAGATTAATCACCACGCATCATATTCATAATATTCATCATATATGTTGTATTTTGGCTATTTACATAATGATGCAGGAAAATATTTTAATATAGTTGACCAAATTACCATTTTTTATCCTGAAATATCCGTAACAGCTTGATAAAAAAAAAAACCATAACAGCATGATGTGGTATGGCCGTATGGGTAAGGGAGTCCGTCTATAAGCATGTCTGATGTTTGGATCCAACTTTAATCACAACTAGATTTTGACTTGTCTTTTTATATTTTTTGTTTTACATTTTATTAGAAATTTAACTTTTATATTTGTGTTTTTAGTCATATTTATGTTTTTTATTTTTTTTTATTTTTTTTGTTTATTTTTTGGCTAAAAATTATCAGAAGATCTAGATAAAACCCATATGATCAAATCTTTAGTAACTGAATTATAATAAATGTATTTATAATGTTTTAGATATGTAACATTATCTTGTTAGACCATTTCAAATTTAAGTGACAACTTTACAACAATAGATAAAAAATAGGATTTTATTCTAATAGATTAGATGAGTTCATTATATTCCAGCCAGTAAGAGTTGTGTTTTTTTTTGTTTGTATAATATTTTTCTTAAATGATTAATAAGAAATTTAAATAATTATATTAAAATAGTTAGATTATCCATATATCAATAGATCACGTTTTTGTGTTAATTGAATAGATTATTTCATTTTATTTTATTTTTAATTAAATTACTTCTGATGTCATGTATTAATTATCCCATGGCGACATAACCTTTTGTCTGTGTGTGTCAGATTGGCGTTTGTCATGAGGATCTTGTGCTCCCCAAAAAATTTAGACGTAATTAATTGAAAAATAGGCACGAAAATAAGATTCCATGTTTGGAACGTACAATTAGTCTTATGAAATTAATATTACCCCATTCAGGATTTCTATATAACAAAATACGAGACTAATGTTTTTTCTTTTTCTAAAAGAGATTAATGTTTTTTACTTTTTCACTTTGAATAATTTATGAACTACCATCAGATCCTTATTCAATTTCTTAGTTAATATTTTATAAAGTTGTATAAAACATTGATTATGTCGATGAACTCATTGTGTAAATTCTTGCCTGCTCTGACCCATTACACGTGATTTGTTTCTGTTTCTGATGTTTTGGTATTTGATTTATTGGTGATGCTTACATATTCGATAATAATTGTAAATTTGAAAAAAAAAATAGTGAAGAATGATAATGATCGACTGACTGACTGTGAAAGAACTATTTCACAGTTGTGTGTCATTTGTTTCTTTCAAGAATCATTTTAATAAAAAGTGCATAACCTGATTGCTATGATTTCACTACTATGTATTTTGATCAAATTAAATAACGATACCCATAGAAACGTCATGTCTTAAATTCGTGTTGACCTAATAAAGAAGTGACTCATACCTCAATATTTTGTTTTTGCATAATTTTATTTTATCCTCATCTGTCGTTATTTTTATAGGTTATCGACTACTCCTAAATCAATAATACAGGAGTGTCCTATTGTGGAGGATATAAAACAACCGAAAACGATAAAATTAAATAAATTAAAAGCGTACGGTAGACTGAGTAGTTGATAAAACCGAAGTGGCAGAAGTTTTTGGACTCAACTTTATGAACTTGTAAATCGAGACAAATCCGAATAATAAATAATTGATCGGCACGCGAGCTTTGTCAGACTCGACAATATTTTCTCTTACTTTTTATTTTCACCGACATTTTCTTATTTCCATGACTCGTTTTTTTTGTTTGATCAACTGATAAACAGGTCCGTCCCTCCCTCAAGGCAGTGAAGCATTGGCTTCAGGCCACAAATATTAAAATGAAATATAGGTCACACTAACCAAAATTGTTTGTAGCTTAAATGGTTTAGGAAGATAAGTTGGATTTTCTTGTTCTTAGTTCGAGCAATACCTAAACCTTTTGTTATTAACAATTTTATTTATAAGGGCCACATATCTTGACAATGCTACTGATAAATTCATTAAAGAGAAAGTATAAGCCCAACACTAAGAGTCTGTTACAAAGTGAGACCTTTGTTAAAGAGTCTGCAGGCCCATTAGAAGATCTAGAGATGAAAGATACGTGAAAAGTAAAGAAAGAAAAAATGATAAGCGATTCAGTGTTAGATAGCACCCCAAAGAGTTCTACCAATCTTTGTTTCGTGATGATGGCTTGAATAAGCCCCTTGCAATATGATCCGAGCCAGATGATGTTGATGTTGAGAGAGAGAGCATGACCTAGGGCAGCTCGAACCGCTATAGCCTCCGCCATGATCGCCGAGGAGACGTGATCCTAGTGAACACATCCCCGGTTGAGTTCTTCTCCTGCTTGATTCGTGAAGATCCACGCCAAGTCCGCCTCTTTGGAGTCTTTGTTCCAAGCCAAGATCCATGACTCGTTTATTTTTATTTTCTTTTAACCATGACTCGTTTATTTTTTTTATTCCTTTTAGTATTTTCGAACTTACATGATATATTTTCCCTTTTAATAGCTATTGTTAAGCACGAACACAAATCAATTTTTTTTAAAGCAAATAACTAGTTGAATCAAGGGGAAATTTTATGTTTACCACTTTTATGGTACCATTTTTCATCTTTACCACCACTAAATGAACATTTTCAAAAATATATTTTTCATTAAGTGGCAAAAGACTTTTATACCCTTGTTATCTATATATATAATAAATTATTATTTAAATAAATAAAAATAATAATAAAAAGTTTATGTTTTCGAATTATACTTTTCAAATTCGAACTTTTTTATAAATTTTCTTTTTTGAATTTTGTTTTTCGAAATTTTTTTTTTATTTTTTTTGAACATTTCTTTTTGAAAATCGAAAAATTATGTTTGAAACTATTTTTAAATTTTTTTGTATATTTTTAAAGTATTTATTTATATATTTATTAGAATCCTAAATTTCACATTTCAAGAACCCTACCTCACTCCTCAACTTTAAACCCTAAGTCTAGATTAGTTAACCCTAAGAGTATAAATATTTTTTACCCTTTATTAAAAGTGAGGATAAAAGTGATTAGTGTAAACATGAAAAGTGGTACTATGAATGTGGTATTTATAAATACATATACTAAACTTAATTTAGAATAATTTAAGTACATCATAATAAAATAAAATAAGATATATATTACATAACATTAAAATAAAGATCACACAATATAAAAACATGAAATTTATATCATCCTTTGCTATATAATATTGTAATATTGTGTGTTGTGTAATATATTAAATATATGTTTTATATGTATTTGTGAAGTTTTTATCATTATTAGTAACTTTTGTTAATGTCGAGGACTATAATGCAAGTAGATAAATTTTTAAGAATTTTTTTGAGGATTCATGGTTGGAGTAACCATCCCTTCAAATCTTCATTTTGAAATTTTGTACGAGGTCTTGGGTTGGAGATGCTCTAAGTTCAAATAGCATGTTATGTTTTAGAATTGACGTATTTCGCTTTAAATCCATGAGATTAAAGTGAAAAAATTGATGAAATCGTTAAAAACCGCATGCGTGCTTACAAATTTAAGGTTGAAGATGAGGGCATACCCATCTTTTTATCCTTATTAACCCCAAAAGGTGAAACATAAACTAATATTGTTTCCTTCCTTCGGACCTAGGACCTAAGACCTATGCTAGTATAAGGAAGTTTGCCACCACTGAACCACGTAAATTTTCTTGTCATCTCTTACATAAACTACATGTTATACATGAATTTATTTTAAAAATAAAAATAAATTCAAAACTAATCTCTAATTAATTTTTGATTTTTTCATTCTGCTCTAGGTCCAACCGGAGCATAGAGCTCAGCCTAGTTTTGAAACTACGAGAAATACTGGTTGGTTTGAAATCACCTTGATAACCCTGACTAGAAAAAGAATTCTCAATATTTCTATAGGATCACATTTATAAACTTGTATTTGTTAAACATGAGAATGATTTAATTTTCGTTGGAAAGTCGGAATAAAACAACTTGATTAGTTATAATTGTTTTTGAATTTGACTTATAGAAAATCAATATAAAATTATATTAAATTTTTTTAATATGAATTTTTATCTTGATATGCCTTTTTATTTATATATGTATTATGTTAATTTTTTCCTTTCCCTACTTTTAAAAAAAAAAATCTTTATTTATACTGATTTCCTTTTTGACTTGCGATCAGGGTTTAAAACTTTTTTTTTTTTTCAGGGTTTAAAACTTTAAATCAGTCGATCTTAGTTTAAGAACTTTTTATGAAAATGCATATTCCATCTTCAGCAACGATACTGCCACAAGCTTCACAAACAATAGCATTCTCTTACCACGTGTTCATTAATTTGTAACACATAGATGATGAATTCACATAGTCAACGAATAATCGTCTTCCTAATAGAGTCTATTAATGTTTGTTTAAGGTTTCTTCAAAGTGCGAAGTGGGTTTGTTTTAACTAAGCTACGCTAAACTGGATTGTACTTTAGTAATTAAAATGTTAGCAGTTGAATTTTCTAGGTGTGCAAGACGTAAACTTATAAGTTATAACCCTTGTTTCATATCGCTTAAACAAATTAAATAAGACAATCCAAGTGGATTCATAACGTCAATGCAAAGTTATTAACTTGGAATACTTCTTTTTGGCCCTTCCATTATTTAAAACAAATTCTGGTTAGGTATTATTATTGATGTATTAGCCTGTCAAGTAAATGATATTCTTTACTTTAAATAAACAGTGAAAATAAAAAGATAACATCTACTATAATAGTCTTAAATTTACTGGGATCTGAAGTTAAGTATATAAAAACTAACATCAAGAAGTCTCTTTACTTTCATTGCAAAAAATTGCTTGGTGGATCTAGATGTCGTATGTGGCAAGTTCTGTTTAAAACCATTAAAACAGATTCACATATTACAAAGTCTTTCAGATTGGTAAATCAGTAACAAATCAGAAATAGTAATCACAAAACATATTTAACATTTTAACTATACGTATTAGATTGTATTAGTATAGACAATAAAAATACTAATATTCAATCACTACATCAAAAACGTAAATCCATAACTAGATTGATATACACAGGAACAGATTAACACATAAAACTAATATTGCAAGACTTGTTTCTTAAGCAAATGATATTCCTCCAATGATTTTGTTATAAGATCAGAAAGCATTAATGTTTCTTTTAACACAAACATCCATTTCCTAAACGTTCCGTTGAGTAGCAAAGAAATACTTATCTTGTTATAGCACAAGTAAGAGAATATCAGAGAATCCTATCACTTAGATTCTAAAGCTTGTACGGCTTAATAACTTGACATGTAGCAAGGTTAAATCAAATGACATAATATCCCATAAGATTCTTCCAAATACTATCGTGAGTATTTGATTATAAGTTCATTGTGGATAAATTTTATGTCAGAATTATCTTTTAATGAGCAACTGATATCAGAATTATCTATGTAGACAAGGTATCTTCTTCTTCTTTTTTTTGTGTGTAGGCCAGGTATGTCAATGAAAAGAAATTAAATTTGAATTGAGTTATATAATTGAAATATCTGCCAGATGTAACTTTGCAAATATCTAAGATACTTTATTTAAGAAACACTGAAATTGATCACGTATGATGCATTTTAAATTCAAATAAGACTTCTCGAAAATGCTATTATAAAATATAGATAAAGTCTCCATCTAACTAATACGAATTAATGGTGGTGAGAAATAAACAAGACTCAGGAGAGGTGTTTGTCCAATAAAAAAAGGGATTAAGATGTGATTAAGATAATTAATTAGTAGATTTTAAATTGGTAAGTACTAGCTTTCATGGGGTTTGCTTATACGCAATTAGGTGGCTGAAAATGGTCTTTAGATGGAGATGAGAAGAATGCAAAATTAGCTGACTTTTCGACTAAGATTCTGACTAGTCATTTAACGAAATATAGCAGTAACCCTTATTATTGGCGAACATATAAAAAAAGAAGCTATATCCCCAAACCAATCCTGAGTTAAGCCCACCATATAACGTGGGTTGTTTCTACAGCCCAATAATTAAGTAAGTTCCAGGTTTGTTCTCTAGCCTCGTCTAAATATTTTAAAGACATAGGATCGTGACTGTATTAACTATTAACTATTAAGAAGTGGCTTGAAGGATGACACTCGACGTTTCCAAAGACTCAAAGCGATACCGTCACACCAAACTATGCTTTAAGAAGCCTTATAGCTCAATGATGTGAATCCAATGACATCAAACCTGTAATCCTCGTCTCGAGGATTTTACCCTCGTCTCAAAAATATTGCTTTCCACCTTCACAATACTTCCTTTATGTTCAATACTTGTTTTATTCAAAAGAACTAATTTTCTTGCAAAAAAACTTACTTCAAACGAAAACCCGGATAAAATGAACCATAGTCATAAATAATTAAGGAAAAGTTTTAGAAATGAAATCTCAAATGTGTGGCACCACCCATGATTCATATTTTTATAAAAAGATGGGTGAGTAATGGAAATTACTCAGTAAGAATAAGTTCAAAGAACCTACGAACTCATCACATGACAAGCAAGAAAACAAGCACAACTATAACTGATATCACCTAGCATACAACATTCAACCTAGATCTCTAGGACTATTTGTTCTTGACATGTTGGCTCAACTGGCACTATCCACCATGTGTCTCCTGCGTAACTACCCAGTCGTGGCCCATTAGCCCCTCCGGAACTGTCCACCCTCCAGTACAATAGTCATTTATGCCTAGACTCGGTGTCAATTCATCATACATCACATCATCCCTATCGTTCTTCAACACAAGTCATTATTCCAATCATTATCATCACACAACTCATAACCATCATAATCATTCTCATTCACACGTACCATTTAACAACCTAACATCATCTCGGTGTTTTCCAACACATCAACAACTAAATCTGATAGTTCATCTCATAAACACAATCATCAACAATATCTAAACAACATTAACAAAGGACCCACAATTGGGTATTCACCTGGAAAGTAGATCTTGAGAAAAAAAGTAAATCTAAAACATAAATCTGAAAGTGAAAAGCAAACATCACACAAAACAACCATGAAAAGCAAACCTCGACGGATGGCACGAGGAGAGAGAGAGAGAGAGAGAGAGAGAGAGAGAGAGAGAGAGAGAGAGCAAGTAAATTTTTTGTGTGCAATAAACTTTTATCATAGTCTAATATCTTTCGGTGGTGCAAGACGGGCATTCACCATTGCCTGGGGTGGGGACATGGGGTGACACAGCCGCAGTATGTGTCAATGGAGATTATGAAGCCTCCTCAATGAAGAAATGATTTTCCTTACAACTAAAACATTTTGTTATGATTGTCAAAGTTCTAAGCCCAACTTCATTTCTTTTAACGGACAAACGATCATGCTCAGAAGAAGACGCTTTTTGTTTTCAAGTTTCTACCACTCATGATCGGCTACTTTGCATTGTCTATCCCATTAGGATTATCTATCTACTGGTTGGTTTCCCTCACCTTGAAACTTTCATCTAGCCATTTTGTTCATGTTCCTGATCTACACATGTGTAAATTGACCATAAGACAGATTATTCCTCTATTTAAGATGTGTACGCGAACAAACATGAAAGATAGTTGGCTTCATGCTCAAAATGTATATACGCAGCTAGTTGTTGAATTGCATATTTTAAACGCTGCGTTTGAATTCAAATTTATTTTAGGTTTACAAACAATGTACTTAGCACTGCCCAACAAGTATGGCTGTGTAAATTAGGCGGTGCAACGCCTGCAGTAAGTGAAAACGCAACGTGACGATGCTTATATTTTCTTACAAGTACGTCAAACAAATGATGTTTATATTGAATTACAACAGATTTAGAAAATTAAAAGAACAAGAGAAGCGCAAAAGTAGAACAAAGAAGTTGCGAAAGATACAGTCGAACTGCTAGAATCTCAGTCTGAATCAGAAGAAGGGTCGGATGATGAGGTATAATTTTCATGAAACTGCAACTTATTAGTGAAGATTTGAGCAAATAAGCACATGGTTTGGTTAAATGATTGAGTACGTTGATACTTACTTATTGATGAAACATGAAGAAGAGATTCGAGAAGGAGCGTTGGCTTCGAGCACAAGCAAGCCAGTTCCTGAAATTGGAAACGCACTGTATACAACAAGTAGAACTGCAGTAGTTGATCATAGTAAATTGATTGTGTTTCTTATGTGATTCGTCTTATCACAAATGTTATTAACAACGTAAATGTCCGTACTATTGTGACTTCCAAAATGGTGTAAGCATATCTTTGTTGTAAAATTGTGAATTTGATAGATGCATGTTTTTCTAATGTATAAACGGCTTATACAATTGTTTATATAGGGAATCTAAACAAATTTAGGCAATATTAAACATCTAATATACCTGAATGTGTGTAACCACTAATTATTGTAAGCTAAGCACCGTTTAGTGACTTTAGTCAAACTGGGAAATGGAAAATCTAGTTGTAGTAGCTTGCCTTATCGTTTTTGTTGAAGCTCAAATCCGATAAGATCAACAAATATGATAAATGGTCAAACAAGGATTAGAATTAACCCATGTAAGATACAGAGCTCCGAGAATCTTATTAATGAAGTTGTATCTAGCGATGGCAAAGAGATAAAAGGTGGTTTTGTGTTATAGTTGCACCTTGTGAAAAGTTGCCTACGTACACTCGTAAGAGAGATCAAGCTAGTTCATCACACGGTAGTTTCAAGGGTATTTTCATATCTTGAAGTTGAGATTAGGATTGATACCAGATCAGAGTGGGGGAGCATATGGATGGTGAGATATGAAATCATAGTTCTTTGAGATGATAGTTTCGGTTGTCGTCGTCGGAGTGAGGTCGTCGGGAAGGGATGCTCGGTTCATCGGTGACGGAGTCGTCGGAGAAGATGCTCGGGTCGTTAGTGAAGATGGTGCCGGTTCGGCGTTGCTGGTTCGGCTATGACAGTGCCAGTTCGGCGTTGACGGTGACGGCGTTTGACGGTGCGGTGTTCGACGATGACGGTGCAGCGTTTGAAGGTGATGGTGCGGCGTTGACGGTGGGGCGCTCGACGGTGATGGTGCGACGTTTGACGGTGACAGTGCGGTGTTTAACGGTGACGGTGCGACATTCGACGGTGACGGTGCGGCGTTTGACAGTGATGGTGCGGTGTTGACGGTGCCGATTACACATCGGCGTCAGCATGTTGTCATCAGACGGATGGCTTTCTAGATTTTCCAGAGAAATTTTTCTCTAAAACCTTTATTTGTTTTTCTCTCTTGTTTTCTGCATAAATAGAAAAGTGAATGGATCTCTCTTTGTGAAGATGTGAGAGTTATATTTATAGTGAAAATAGCTTGGTCACCAACTAACTTGGTCACTAATTTTTTATTTTTGGCCAGGCTTATTTCTTTTGTTTATTGGGTCAATTCAGATTTGTGAAGAGATAAGTGGGGGTTGCAAACCTACCCCAATAGTTTTCAGAGCATTAGCAAGCAGTTCTGCAAAAGTTTAGGATTAACGAGGCCAACAAAGGTTCGCACGACTCTCGAAGTTGCACAAGCAGACAAAGACCTCTTTTGCTTTGTCGTTTGTCCTTTTGTTGTGTTTGTCAAAGAACCCCGTTACTAACATGAACATGTAAAACTTGTCAGTCTTAGCCTTATTGCCCCTATACTCAGAAGAAGAAAAATGGCATATGACTCGTGACTCACAAGTCACACAAAGCATGAATAGTAACATTTGTTATAGGTTAGAAATTCAGAGAACACTTTTATTTTTATTAAATAAAATATATGGCCTCTATGAACTCCATACTATCAATTTTGTTATCTAGTCTAGAGTCAAGTCTGTTTTGTTTAGACTTCAGAGAGTTTCGTACCATTTCAGCAAGTTTCAAATTTCTGTATTATTTTAGAGCTAAATATATTTCCTATATGGGATCATTATAAACTAACACACCTTTTCTAGTTACCTTAACTAAATTGTAACTGTATTGTGTATATATATGGTTATATTTACAGATTATATGTTTCTACAATAATATATCAAATTACAATATTACTACAGTCTACAAATACTACCCTATGTTGTATTCGTATTATAAGTGTAAAGATGATATAACTCTGGTTCAACTTAATACTTCTCTGTTCCAAAAAAACACATGCTAAAAGCTTTGCCTAACTACCACAAAAAACCAAAGACTATTTTCGTCACTCTATGACCATACACTCTCTCTATATATACACATAACATAAGCTCACATCTTTCGCACAGCTTGTTCCTTAATTAAAGCAAAAATAAAAATCACAATGGTTAAAACCTCTCTTCCTCTCACCGGTTTCTTCTTCCTACTCCTCATCTCCTCCTCCTTCGCCGCTGACACCGGCCGGCTCTTTCTCACCGTCGTCAACCACTGTCCCTTCACCGTCTGGCCAGCCATTCAGCCCAACGCCGGTCACCCCGTCCTCGAGAAAGGTGGCTTCGCTCTCCCAACCAACACCCACCGCTCTTTCTCTCCACCAACCACCCACTGGTCCGGTCGCATCTGGGGTCGAACCGGCTGCTCCCACTACAACGGAAAATTCTCTTGCGTCACTGGAGACTGCGGAAACCGTCTCGAGTGCAACGGTCTCGGTGGCGCAACGCCGGCGTCTCTCGCTCAGTTCGACCTCCACCACGGTGGACACAGAGACTTATCCTCCTACGGTGTCTCTCTCGTCGACGGTTTCAACGTTCCGATGACAGTTACTCCTCACGAAGGCCGTGGAGTTTGTCCCGTTGTTGGTTGTCGTGAAGACCTCTTGAGAACGTGTCCGGCTCATCTTCAGCTCCGGTCGGGACACGGTGGACATGTGGTGGCCTGTAAGAGTGGGTGTGAGGCGTTCCGTACGGATGAGTTGTGCTGTAGGAATCATTACAATAGTCCTCAGACATGTCGAGCTTCGAGCCATTCGCTGTTCTTTAAGCACGCGTGTCCTTCGACTATGACGTTTGCTCATGATAGTCCTTCGCTTATGCATGACTGTTCTTCTCCTAGAGAGCTCAAAGTCATCTTCTGCCACTAATGTGTCTTTCTTGTTCGGTTTATTCTGTATGGTTGTACTAGTGATATCGCACTAATCTCTTATCTTTCTGGTTTGATTGGTTTAGTTTGTGATTTCCCGCGTCAGTTATGTCGGTTGTTCAAAAACTATGTAGTCCAACTATGCGATTATGTATTATTATCTTTTAAATTGATTCTGCTTAGTTCTCTTCTTAATTCATATTGCTAGAAAGACATAGTTCCAGTTACAAAAATAAAAAGTTAAAGGACGTTAATTGTTTCATTCGAAGCATGCAGGCTAACACAGTGTCTTGTTCTTTCACCTTTTATTTGTGTTTGTTGGTAAAGTTTTTTCCTTTCACGAGTTTTCACGTATTTATTAACATTTATTTAATAATAAAATGTTAAACTATTCATCAACTATCTCGATTGCAAGTAAGATATTTTTTTAGCAGAAAAGAAAAAAACTTAGCAATAGATTTCAAAATCTGGAATGGCCACTTGGCCAGTAGCTATTTTGTACTGAGCGAGAAAAATTCCAATAAAGAAAACATTATTGTTGTACATCATAATAGCTCATGACACTACTTTAGTCATGAAGCAGGCTCGATGCCAAAAAGCTGCATTGGCACGTGAAAGATCCTTTCTCATGTCTTTCTTCTCCATTTTGAAAAATATGGGTATGAGGAAAGTGAATGGTGAATGATGGTCTAGAAACGTAAAAGTGAATGTGTAAAGAAGAATGACGCTACTAGATTGAAGTTATGGCATTTTGAGATAATTCCAAACTTAACCTCAAATGATAGTTTAGAAACGTAAAAGTGAATGTGCAAAGAAGAATGACGCTACTAGATTGAAGTTCAAACTTCAAATGCCTAACTTTGAAAACTATTTTACCTCACTCGAACTAAACGCAAAGACAAGAACTTTTGTTCACATTACATAAACATTTTATTGTACTCCATGTCCTAATCCGAACTTTTTTTTTTTGTCAGCGATGTCCTAACTCGAATTAAACTCAAAGACAAACACTTTTGTTCACACTACATAAACATTTATTGAGTTCGATGTCCTGTTTTTTAAAAGGTATTTGAACATTTTTAGGTCATTTTCAGTGGTGCATCAAAACGAAGAAAAACATCAAAAAATGAGAGAAATATATCTCCAATAGTATTTCATTTTAAAGAAAAACATGAATATATGAATAGTGCTACAACATTTTGAGAGAATACTATTCACAAACTCATTTTGGTGTTAAACGTTTTTGTACAATGATCTTTTAATTTTGACAATTTTTATTCTTGACAAAAAAGACAATCTTTATTTATACATAAACAAAACATTGACATTAAACATAACTTTTAAAACTTTATATTCAATATGTATATACTGGTTAAACTTCCGAAAATATAATTACCAATAATTAGTTATTATCGTATAATTAAATATAAATTATTATTTAATAATTATAATATAAGTTAAAATAAGATAATATAGCAAACAATACCATTGAAATACATAACTAGTACAAATTTAAAGTACAAACAAACTTAGCACAACATTTAATAACTATTAACATAAAACAAATTTAATATAATATTGATTAAAATAATTTAATAATCAGGTAGGTCATTTCCAGTTCACAAGATCATTAAAATATTAATCGAATGAAGTAGATGCATGAAGAGTTCTTTGATCTTGTTGTTGTGTAACAATTTTCTGTAAAATCCGTGTTTGTTCAGCGTGGACATATTTACGAATATTTAAATCTCGAATAGAAGCCAAATCTAGAAATAATTATATTTTTTACGCAACAAGAAACATGCAGAAATGATGTGGAATATGTTTTTAAAGTTTTTCAAACACGTTTTGCTATTGTGAAAAGATACGTTTGTTTTTGAAAAAAAAAATGTGATTCATGACATAATGATTACTTGTGTAAATTTACACAACATGATAATTGAAGATGAACATGATCTTAGTGCCCCAGTTGTAGTTGGAAGAGAAGTTTCAACTCTGGAAGTTAAAATAGCTGAAGACGAAACTACTTGATTCCAAAAGTTTTTGAGTCGATTTAGATGAATCAAGGATAAAAAAGCTCATTTATCTCTTTGAAATGAGTTGATTAATCATTTATGGGGAAAAATATTATTGTTAAAGTAATCCCACTGTTTAAATAAAATCCTACTATTGCTTTCTATGTTTTTATAATTTTATTAATGTAATAAATATTTTCTTTCTAAAAGTTTTTTTGAAACAATTATTTTATTTAACCTATAAAAATATTTTTATATCTCTGAAAATTTGCAAAAGATATATACTTGTTTCCTCCTTCAAAATATCATACCACTAAATTTTAAAGCTGCAGAAGTTGTAAACAATATTTTTTAATCATCTTTTATTACATTCAATGACATGTTTAAAAATATATTTGAGACATGGCGTATCAGTTCATTAGGGTCGAAGTGGGGAATGGTAACTGTGCTTTCTTCTGGCACGATGACTGGCTATGTATGGGGAAGCTTATAAATATTACAGGAGCAACCAGTACGTGTTATCTTGGGGTTCCGCGTAATGCTAAAGTTAGTGATGCTGTCTCTGAGGGCCAGTGGAAGATAAGGGGCCAACGAAGTCGTCATTATCATGAGCTGCATCATAGAGGCCAGATCGACCCAGTTCCTAATGTTTCACAGGGACCTGATACGTTCCTTTGGAGATATGATGAAGGGGTTTATCAAGACAGTTTCAATGCAGCGAAAACATGGGAGCAGATATGGAGCAAGCGAGCTGAAGTAGTTTGGAGTAGAAGTGTTTGGTTCACACAAGGGATCCCTAGGCATGCATTCCTAGTCTGGCTTGCGATTCAGAATAGGCTATCTACAAGGGACAGAATGAGAAAGTGGGGAATCCTTCAGGGCTGTGTGTTATGTGGTGAAAGAGATGAGACACGAGATCATCTGTTTTTCGCATGTCCATACTCTTATACAGTATGGGATTGTCTCGCTAGCAGATTGGTTGGAAGGAGGATAAACCCGGACTGGCATGATATGCTAAGGTATATTCAAGCAGGCACGTCCAATGAGATGGATATGATTCTCATTCGTCTAGTGTTCCAGGCTGTCGTGTACCATATTTGGCGAGAACGGAATACACGAAGGCACCAACAAGGTCAACAGGGAACTGAGCAAATGATCAAAACAATTAACAGAGGTATCAAGAATCGGATTAGCTCTCTTGGTTACAAGGCGGGTCACAAGTTCAATGGACTTCTTAGGAGATGGTTTGAAGTCTTTGATTAGAAATTTACAAATTTAGCTAGTATAAAGTTTTATTCTTTTATAGGTTTAAGTTCCAATTTACAGCTAGCCTATTCTTTGTAAATGGCATTTTCTGATTGATCAATAAATTGAAAATTTCATCAAAAAAAAAGAAAATTAACAAATTTCATACAACTATTTCCAATATAGTATTATTTGAAAATTACAAATAGCTTTTACAAATAATTAAAATTGAACAACTTATAAGTAACATAATAATTATTTTTTTAAATATTATTTAATAATTTCAAATTAAAATATCAAAATTAATTGCTATGCAGGCATCCATATCTTGTAGTAAAGAAATGTGTACAAAGCTATTTACTTAATAATTTATGGTTAACTAAAATATCTTTTCATTTTAAAGAACTTTTGTTGAATATGCCTATGTTTTGAATACGGTATGTAATTCAACGTGCTCTTACTGGAGCTTGTATAGTTCACATATTTAAAATTTTGTATAGTAGTTAACCAAAAAATGAGTTTTCTTTTTATTTATTTTTACAAAAATGAATCTAGAAAAATGAATTTTATCTTGAACTAGGGGTATGCCGGCGCTACGCGCCGGTTTTGTACGTTGGGTTGTCTAATAAGCTGAAAAAGCCATCTCTGATTGAATTTGTAATTCATGTTAAGTTGATGTATGTATAAGTTGCTTGGAAACGCAATATATGATTGTTTTTGGAGGTTGCTGGTTTTTTTTGGATGAGAAAGGGTGAGGAATTGAAATATATATAAAAGGACAAATAGTTTATCAGATTTTAAATTAAAAAAAAAAGACAAAGTAAAGAAAATTACTTTTATATTTTTATTTTTAAGGCATGGAAGCATCATAGATTACTTTCTCTACAGACTGGATAACTTATTTTTGTACGAAGTCACTGATCAATGCAATCAAAATGAAAATTATGGCCACAAGTAAGAGAGAAAATTTTGTTTTTATCGCCGTAATGTCCGAAGCATACAATGCATACATCGTTTCTCTCTTCTATAGTTGGAAGCCTATTAGTACTCTCTAGGTCAGTGATGATGAAATCGACGTCGAGTCTTGATGTTGCGTTTTGGTTGTAGTCTTTGATAGTAAGAGTAACTTGAAGATCATTCGCTAAGATATTATGGTCGTCTCTTATAAAAAAAACTAAAATTGATTATTTAAGTTCCTTCTTCTAAAGTTGGTTTTAATATCATTTATTCATGGGAGTTATTTGTGTAGTTTTAGATGATTTTTTTTTTAAAAACGTGTTTCAGTTTAGCTTTTAGCTAGTATGGGAGTTTGATTTGACCCAGTTATCTTTCAGGTTAGTTTGGTTTATATTAACTTTCCTTTGTTTTGCTTTGTATAATTAGAATTGTAATTTCGAAACTCTGATTGGTGTTGTATATGTTCCTTTCAAATTAAGTTATTAATTTTTGATTTAATATGCATTGCAACTCTTTTCGAAAGTTATATAAATTTGCTAACGTTCAATCTTTTTATTTTTTTAGGTAGCGTATCAAAAAAGGAAGAGAATATCCGGAATTTTAAAAACATTTGAAGGTTTTATTATTTATTGGAGATACTAATATATTGTGAGGAATTAAATTGGTGGTTTAAATTGTTTAGGAGTCTTTGGTTTAGCTAACCAAAACATTACTATTATTTATCGTAAGTTTTTATAGGGAGTGCCGTTTATGACCAACTGAGTTATCGCTTAGCTTGGTTTTATAAGTATCACTTTGTATTGATATATCTATAAATTTTTTTTTTGCGATGTAAAATAATGTTTTAGTTGTATATGATGGTTGTAAGTGGTGTCTAATAACATGACTGGCAATTCGACTGGAGTCTTAACCATTTTTTCCAAAATCTAAAAAGCAGAGATACCAACGCTTTAGACCATGTATCAGATTTGTGTAGTGAAGACTGCAATGGTCTGTTTGTAACGTTTAATTATGATTGTTTCATTGCCTTACTATAAGCTTTAACAGGGGCGGATCCAGCCACTCATTTAGTATGGGGCATGCAATGTACAAAATGCTTAGATGAAGGTTATCGACATAAATTTTATGTTAATTATTAAAGGAAAAAAAATTATGTGTGGGGCACAGGCCACACCCAACGCCTTCCTGCGTCCGCCCCTGAGCTTTAAGAATTCATGTGGGAGGTCAATAGACACCTTTCAACGGTTACAGTTTTATTTAAGATAGCAGCTGGTTACAAATTTATTCTTTCCGAGTTGTTTTTAGCATCACGAATTAGTGTTTTCCTTATAACTTATTTTAAGTCTGTCTAATACTTAGCATAAACAAATTCTAGTAAAGATTGTTATGATCATGAGTGGATGTTTTACTATTTACTTAGATGGAATAATGTCGTTTCTACTGAGATTTATATCTAAAGTTTTGAAAAGTTCAACGGGATTTACACTGCACTCGATCAAGCACATGGATTTTATATTGGTCATGCGACAGAAGCGTGGCTCAGTTTCTTATTATCATCGCTAATGATATTTTGTTTCTGTAATATTGGAGAGTATCGATCAGCCTCAGAAGTGTGGTTCAGCAACGCGCGGAACAAATAAAGCGCGTGAGATACATAGACGACTCAACGTGTCGACACGTGGCGAAAAAACCCCCTCTTCAGAGTGACGTGGACGCCTGAGAAGGCAGATACTTCAACTTTATATATATAGATAGGTATGTTTCCTTGTAAACAGTGCTAAAAAGAAAGTAAGATGAATGGAGACAATTATCTGGTCCTGCAGAGTAGAATATGCAGACAGTCTGAACATTCACTAAGTATCCACTAATCACGTGTATTTAATTTTAGGTTCAAGTATCATACTGGGCTTGGTTCATGAGCACACTATGGTCAAAGAATAGAATTGATAAGGCCTTTGACATCAGTTGATAAAGCCCAAAAGATAAAAAGAATCGATCGTGTCATTTTAAGATAATGTTGTAACAACATTTGGTCATGCCAATTTTCAAACAGATAAACAACACTAGGTTTTTTTTTTTTTTTTTGAAACACAAACAACACTAGGTTAAAACCCGAGTTTTACGTGGAATAAGATTTTTTTTTTTTTTTTTTTTTTTTTTTGTGATAAACCCTATCGGCCGGGAGGAACGCACTTAGTGCTACATAGTGGATTAGCCCAAAAGCGTACCACACTGCCTGACCCGAATTTGAAATACCTTCCGACTAATGTCAGTGGGTGGACCAATCATCTGTTATCGCTCACCATATAAACACTTGGGCCGAAACCCAAGCCAAGACTGGTCAAGTAGTGATAATTTAGTTCTCAGGGGAATCAAATCCAAAATTGATGTGGATACACACCAAATCCCAAAAAATTGCCACTAGGCTACGACCACTTTGTTTACGTGGAATAAGATTGATTTTAAATTATGAATGTTACACAATAACACATAAATTTAATTTGTTACACAATGTCACATTATAATTTGAAATATTGTCATTTTAAAGCATATGATGTAATAAAAAAGTATGAATTATTACAGTGGACTACCATATTTCTTTACCCAATTTTAAAGCCGAACATAGTAGACTTAAACTTCTTGACTATTAACTAATGCAACAAGTCTATCTGAATTGAAACATAGTCAGCCTAATTTTACTGGTGAAGCAGGCCAACTGAGAAAGCTTACCCTGCTGAATTATCAACTAGGACACCGGAATGGAAGGACTTAGTTCAACTTGCTTTTACAAAAGACTGGACAACATAATCACCCCGAAATACAAACGGTCTCATCCCCTCTTCCTAGAGTGCATTCAATTTTTGTTCTTAGGGGAAGTTGAACCCATCTGCAAGACAGGCGATTTGAAGAATCAATATATGTTAATTTTTAAGAATTGTAATGTGACTAATCATGTTAGTATAACAAAATAATAATTGTAATAATAAAAATCTCAATATATAATAATCAGAATAACAATCTGAAGGAAAAATAGGTCCCTTAACAATTAATCAAGCATCTTCATTAGAGGCGTTATTTGTATTAGAAACAAAATGTAAAGAGAAAAAAAAAATCTCAGTTACATATATAAGACCACATCCAAATAACATATGTGCCTAGAAAGTAGAAACTAGTAATTCATAAAATACATTATAAGATGTTTATTTTGAAGATCCGTTTTAAATGTTTTGTATATAATCTATGGTTATCTATATTCCATTTAATTTTTGAAGTGCTGACCAAGCCAGATGTTTCAACAAACTTATTTGAGGCCTTTGTCTCTCTTTTTTTCTGTTGTTGGACTTATAGTGGATTTTCGGCACCAACTGCTCTAAATATTAAGGTTACGAGTAGTTAATCATTATAGAGTAATCAATCAAGTGGAATACTACATTTTTCATATTTACTTTAGTTACTATTGAAATTCAAACTCATTTTTACTTTAGACTTGATTAGAGTAATTTCATTTACTTCACCTTCCTTTTCTCTCTCATTTTCCACCACTTATTTTCATCTCTTTTTCAACACTTTTTTTTACTTCATTTTACTATTTAAGTTACCAATCACAGTCTAAATTTAACAAGAATAAAAAGGGAGTTAGTTTGATGTGAGTTGTTTGCATCTCCTGAAACCTAATTTTGTAAACCTTTGATGCCACTATTAGAAATTTTAGCGTTTTAATGTGGGTCGTTGGCAACTTAATTAGTGACCTTCATATTGAGTGGAGTTGTCACCGTAACGACCATCGTCATATGCATTGTGAATTTGTGAGCATAATGGGCATCATGAACTTTGATTACGCCATCACATTTAGGACATGAAATATATACCATTTATAAAGTTCGTCTTTCTTTTAATTGTGTGTGTGCATGTAATTAATTTTTAACTTTAATCTACATGTGATATTTGATCCAAGAAAAATAATCTATAGATGATAAATAGATAATATGTACTCGTAAATATAAGTCTCTTATAGGAGAGAGCAAGGATATGAATACATATGATAATTATGCTGTCACATATTAACCGGGCATGATCAGGTGTGTAAGAACAATGGTGTGTAAGAAATTAATATCAACTAGAAATTGATTCGCACATCCACCCATACGTGTATTCGTTTTTATATTTGAAAAAAATTAGAAAAAGACACCTAGAACTTTGGTTTATTCCAATAAGATTTTTAGAAGATTATTTAGGAGAATAAGATTTACATTCTTGTAAATACCATAATACTCTTTAATTAACCAATAAATCTGAATTATAAATAATAGTTTTTGTAATTGATTTAGTTATTAAAAAAAAAAGTTAAAAAACAGAAAAAAAAAAAGAAAACCGAGAGGGGTACAACTTGAGTAGTTTTGCCCTAATTTTTTTTCATTTTACTAGTCTTCTCCGCCAAAGCTTCTCAATTCCATCAATGCCGATCTATATTTTTGGAGAATCTTTTGTTCTTCATCGATATTTATCCACTTTTTCGAGTCTAATATCGTTTTCTTCATCCTCCTCTTCGTTTCCACATACGAATCAACGAAATCGAAGTGTTCTTCCTCTACTGATATCGTCGGACGGTTCACTTTCATCGAAACCTAACGTTTTTTTTACACTTGGTATGCGTTTCTTCATACAGATTCTCCTAACCCTAGATATTTTTAAAACCAATTTGTCATCTCTTCTAAACTAAATTAGTTGTATGGGTTGTGTAACTAATCATCTTATACACTACGATTAAGTCAATGCATGTTACTGTTTTTGATTTGTATTTGTCAATTTAGTAGTTTTTTCAAAGGGGGGAAATTGGGGTAAACAATGCAAGATACTGATCGATTATACCAAGGAACTAAAACATGTCTGATTCGGGTTATTGGCTATTTCCATGATCTCTTAGGGAAAGATTCCACTGATAGGCTGCGGTGGTGTTAGAAGGTAAACATCTAAACTTGTTTTTAGATTGTGAGGAAAACAAACACACACAAAATATGATGCAGATGAGTTTTTATGTTTTCAGTGGTGAGGATGCTTACAAGAAGACAAGAGCCGGAGCTACTATTTTCCAGCTGTACATTGGGTTTGCGTATGGTGGACCTGCTCTCATCCCACAAAAAAACTTATCTCATTCACAAAGTTATAAAGTTTTTATTTTTGTCAACGTCTCTTTGTTGTAATCGACTCTGCATATGGAGTTCAGATAATGTCTTCATTGATACTAATATTCAATGAATTTTTTTGGTGCAATAGGAAGAGCTGGTGAGCTTATTAGAAAGGGATGGCTTCAAGTTGATTCAAGAAGCTATTGGTGCAGATCATAGATGATGAAACAATAACAGTAACAAAAAAATACAGAGGAGAGTCTCTTTTCTTACAGCAAAAACACATTGATTTGTTGTTTCTTTCTGCCTAAACAATAACATCATGACTCCTGTCTGTTGTTTAAATGCGAAATAACAAAGCAACATTTGTTTTTCTCATTGTAACTAGTTTATCATTTGTTCTCTTCATATTACAACATAACTTCTTCTACCACAAAAAAAAAAACACAGCTAATTAACTTGAGAATTAAGATCAAAAGAGTCGTAACAAGACTCATCAGACACCATATGTGCAATCTCAAAACATCAAAATAGTAAAAGCCACTACAAAATAACCAATAGCGTTTATATGACGTTAAGCCACTACAAAACTCATCAGAGACCATGATCTTGATCTACTCCAATAGAGTAGTAGTTTCTAATGTTATCTTTATCTACCAAAAAAACTCTGGTCACTACAACTTGACATCCATACACCAGATTTAACATAGATTAGAACCATGTTGTATTGATAGAGAGAAGAGATGATGGTTATGTCGATGAAGAAGATAGAGATATTGAAGCCCAAAGAAAAGTCCAACCTTATGATCCATTAGAACCTTTAAACTAGGGTTATAGACTCATATATATATATGTCGTTAACAGTTCTGAAGTTGTAACTTTGGCTGCATATTGAGCAGCCTCTCTTTCCCACTTATGAATATCAATCAAACATTATCTTCATCTTGGTGACAGCTTAAAAGCTACTTCTTTCCTTTTTAGTTTCTTGCATAATAAAGCTCTCTTGAGCTATTTCAAGTTTATATTTCAATAAGGTCTTTAATAGACACAAATCTATCTAGTTCTCAAATGTTATCATGGTGGTATCAAAGCACCAGGGATTGCATCCTTAAATCTTTGGGTTTTATTCTCACCATCTTCCAACATACACGATCATCCTCTCACTAAAGCTTCAAACTTGCAAAAAAAAAGAGAAAAAAGGAAAAAACTCAGCATGTGACCAAGATAAGCCTTTCACCACATCTACATAAAGCTGCTGCCGTGTCTCTGCCTGAGATCTCGTTAAGAAGATTTCTGGGAAAACTGTCAACAGAGTAAAGCTGAGCTGTGTTTCATCAAGTTGTCACAGCCATGTCTTATCAATGATTAATAGGTATGGAAGCTTGACAGTGAATGAGTAGGATATGGTTGGTTTTGTTAATGATGGGTTGTGGTTGCAAATTTCTGATATTTTATGGCACACAAGGTGCTCGTTGAATTGCCAAAGAGAATGTTAGATTGCTTAAAAGCAGAGTCTTTGGTGAAATGCCAGGAAGCCATACAAGCTGATAGTCGATAGTGAATAGGAAGCAGAGAGAGTCTATAGGATTTTTAGTAGTTGTGGAGACATCCTCCTTTGTCATGAGAAGTATTTGTTAAGAAAGGTCACAATGTACCTCTGAGTGAGATTGACTAAGCTCTCCAAGTTCAAGAGAAAACTCTGAATGAAGCCATGTAATACTCTCCAAGTATGGACCAAAGAATCTCATACTGATTTCTATCTCTTAAATGAAGTGAAGAATCTACTAGAATCTACTTACACCTTCATGGGATCCTTCTTACTACTCATGCTCCTATCAAGTCCATGCATATGTGCTTCAAACTTAGCTCCGTTGAGATCCACCTATGCTAAGTTTGCGGAGGAGTATTGAAGCCCAAAGAAAAGCCCAACCTTATGATCCATTAGAAGCTTTTAGACTAGGGTTATAGACTCATATATATATGTCGTTAATAGTTCGAAGTTGTAACTTTGGCTGCATATTGAGCAGCCTCTCTTTCCCATTTATGAGTATCAATCAAACATTATCTTCATCTTGGTAACAGCTTAAAAGCTTCTTCTTTCCTTTTTAGTTTCTTGCATAATAAAGCTTTCTTGAGCTATTTCAAATTTATATTTCAGTAAGGTTTTTTATAGACACAAATCTATATAGTTCTCAAATGTTATCAAGAGAGACAAAGAACGAGAAGAGATAGATCATGAGAGTAGAAAATCGTGGGAGAGAAGATAATATGAGAGATTTAGGGTAGATTTAGTGTAGATTTAGAAAATATATTAATCGAAATATGGAAGTTTTTATATTTTCGTTATTTGGCTATAATATGTACCCTATGTAGAACAGAGAATCACTACAAGAAAACAGGGAGATTCTGATGGCCGAAATCGTCAGAAATTCGTCGGAATAGACCGATTCCGACGAATTTCAGACGAACCTGTCCGTCGGTATCGTTTTGTCGGAAAAAAAAATTCGTCGGAATTTCGTCAGAACTTCCGACGACTTTCTGACGAATACCGAGAAACGTCATTCTGGCGAACTTCCGACGATATTACGATGCGGACACACGAGACCAGAGTTCATCGGAAAAACTATGTACCGACGGAGAGCGTTCCTCGGACAATTCCGACGTACTGGATTCCTCGGTATATTCCGACGGACGTTTGTTCGTCGGAATATACCGACGGACATTGATTCGTCAGAATATACCGACGGATATTTTTTCGTCGGTATATTCCGACGGATATTGGTTCGTCGGCAAATTCCGACGGATGTTGGTTCGTCGGTATATTCCGAGGAACCGTTTTCCGTCGGTATATTCCGACGCCCAGAGTTCGTCGAAATATACCAATTTTAAAAACGAATTAATTTTGCATTTTATATATTTTTTTATATTAAAAATTAATTAATAAATTAAAAAAATCAGAAATTTAAAACTAATAATATTATAGAATTTAAATTCATACAAACCGAAACATAAAAAAACAATTCAGAAAGTTTAAAATTCTTACAAACCGAAATAGAAAAAAAAGCATTCAGAAAGTTTTAAAAAGCCGAAAAAACTAAGATGAACTCGAAGAAATCAAACGATCTAGCTTCTGCATTATCTCGGTG
>NC_027751.1:14531726-14531974 GCF_000695525.1 Brassica oleracea var. oleracea
ACAAGTTGGTTGAAGCTCCCGTAGAATCGCCGTCATCAGAGAGAGGCTGAGATTGAGATACTATTTCAGCTTCCACCAAATCAACGACACCTTTGATCACGGAGTTCTGAATTTGACCCGTCGTCTTGTTAGTGTGTGCCACCTTAATGAGTTGGAGACGATCAACGAGATTACCGTCATTTGCTTCGATCTAAAAAAACCGCCATTATTAGCCAAAGAATATATAAAATATTTATTTAAAAAATATA
>NC_027751.1:14532051-14532664 GCF_000695525.1 Brassica oleracea var. oleracea
GCAAGCGCCGAGGTTGTGCACATACATACCTTTCCCGCCACGATCGCTCTTCCGATTCTTGGAGTTCCTAGAAGACGTGTCTGCAGTTTCTTCCTTCTCCCAATGAGCTATCAACTGCTCCCACATTGTCCCGTTGATGAACCGTGGCCTCTTGTTCTTCTGCCAAACTGTCTTCAATATATAGTATTTGCATAAAGATTTAACAATACAAATGTTTTTATAACACGATTTTACACAACAACATTTTTTGTAATGTAAGATTATATGAATATGATTGTATAAGTATATGAGTGTTAAGATGAGATGTTATGAAAACAATGATATGCATACATAAATATTTTAATGAGTTGTTATATTTGAACGGTTGTGATCTAATACTATACTAAACACTTATTATGTGTTATTTTCATAGTTTTGGCATCTAAATTTATAGATTTTTATGATTGAAATTTTTTATAATTCGTCGGAATATACTGACGACATTCCGACGAACCTGTCTAGTTCGTCGGAATGTCGTCGGTATATACCGAAGAATTACCGACGACCTTTACAAACTTCAACGAAATCCTTGGTCGTCGCTATGTCGTCGGTATATTGGGAGGGATTTCCGACG
>NC_027751.1:14533175-14552697 GCF_000695525.1 Brassica oleracea var. oleracea
ATCACAGATATCGACTAAATCCAACCTTGACTTCAAATTATCCTTCGTTTTACCTTGGATGTTAAGGACTGTGTTCATCAGATTATCGAAGAAGTTCTTCTCAATATGCATGACATCTAAATTATGCCGCAATAGATGACTCTCCCAATATGGTAGATCCCAGAAAATACTCTTTTTGTGCCAGTTATGTAGCTCTCCAACCGCATTGACTCGAATGTTTTCATGTCCACCTACATCTGGCGTCCTTTCTGCATCAAAATACCTAAACTGCTTCAACAAATCTTTCCCACTAACTTCCTCAGGTGGACCATCAAACACCTGCTTGTTCTTCGTAAACGAAGTCTTACTCCTGCGGTATGGATGATCAGGTGGTAGAAATCGTCTGTGACAGTCAAACCAACACGTTTTCCTTCCGTTCTTTAGTTGGAAAGCATCTGTGTCATCTTGACAATATGGACATGATAGCTTCCCATGTGTTGTCCATCCAGATAACATACCATATGCTGGAAAGTCACTTATTGTCCACATAAGTACTGCCCGCATCTGAAAGTTTTCTTTGCGCGAAACATCGTATGTCTCAAAACCATGCGCCCATAGTTGTTGCAACTCATATATTAGTGGTTGAAGAAACACATCTAGTGATCTTTTAGGATGATCTGGCCCGGGGACTAGAATTGAGAGAAACAAAAACTCTCGTCGCATGCACAAGCTCGGCCGTAAGTTGTACGGTGTCACAATAACTGGCCATAGAGAATACTGCCTTCCATGCTTTCCAAATGGGCTGAAACCATCAGTAGATAATCCAAGATAAACATTTCTTCTCTCTTCCGCAAATTCTGGATATGTTGACTGGAAATGTTTCCAAGCCTTTGCATCTGAAGGATGTCTAATCTCACCATTTGTGGAATGCTCTGCATGCCATCTCATTGCTTTTGCTGTGCGCTCACACTGATACAACCTCTTCAATCTTTCCGTCAAAGGCAAATACCACATTCTTTTGAATGGGATCGGAACTCTTCCCCTCGTCTCCTGATAACGAGGTTTCCCACAAAATTTGCATACATTCTGTGTCTCATCCGCTCTCCAGTAGATCATGCAGTTGTCAATACATACATCTATCACTTCATACGGTAGTTGAAGACCTGCAACAAGTTTCTGAACCTCGTAGTATGAACCCGGTGCAAGGTTATCCTCAGGTAGAATACCTTTGACAAAATCAGTAATCGCATCCATACATTCTTCAGCCAAATTATAGTCTGTCTTAATACCCATTAATCTAGTTGCAGATGATAAGACTGAATGACCATCTCTACAATTTTGATACAAAGGTTGTTTTCCTGCATCCAACATGTCAAAAAATCTCCTAGATTCGGGATTTGGTTCTTCCCCTCTATAATGATCATGTACCATCTGCTCAGTACCTACACCATAATCTATATCCGTTCTAGATTCTTCTAACCTAATATCAGGCTGAAGTTCACTAACAGGCTGAGGTTCGCTAGTACTACCATATTCATAACCAGTTTCCCCATGAAGGTACCAAACTTTATAATTACGTGAAAACCCTTTCATATACAAATGAGTCCAAACATCAAATTCTTTTATAACCTTATTATTATTGCAAGTAGAGCAGGGACATCTTAACATACCACTTTTTGCATACGGTTGCTGTTGAACAAGCCTCATGAATTCACCAATCCCTTGAACGTATTCTTCCGTAAGCAAATTGGTGTTCGGATCCAAATGAGGTTTATCCATCCACGAACGATAATAAACTTCTGAAGACATGATTTTCACGGAATTTTTATGACTAAAGAGAATGAAGAGAGAATGAAGTGTGAATGAGTTGAATGTGGAGGGGCTGTATTTATAGGAAATTGCTTACGGCCCTCCGACGACTTTCCGACGAAATTCCGACGGATGTAAAGAAGTCCGTCGGAATTCTGTCGGTATTTTTTAATCTCAAACGGCTATACAACGGTCATATATATTTGTCGGCAACGGTCACATGGTTCGTCGAAAATTCGTCGGAAAATTCCGACGGAATAACGACGACTGTACTGTTAATCGGAATGTCGTCGGAAGTTCGTCGGTATATTCCGACGAATTTCCGACGACTACAACGGTTACATTTTTTATCGGAATTGGTTTTCGTCGGAAATTGGTCAGTAATCCGTCACAAAGGTCCGACGACATTGAGGTCCGTCGGAATCTCCGTCGGAATTCGGCGTGTTTTCTTGTAGTGCATTGAAGAGAGGATGGAAAGATTATTCTTCTGTACACGTATGATAAGGTAAAAATCAGAACATGTTAATGACATATAAAAAAAAAATGTATTTCATACAGTCATGGTTATAAGTTGTAATAAAGCTACAAATAGACTAAAGACATTGCTAGAATATTAACTGACGAAATCTAAATAAGATAGAATATAAAAAAAAAATGTTTTGTTTGTATTCTATACCCAAGATAGATCTATGTATAATATTTAGTATATGACTTCTAGACTAAATAGATGGCTAGAATGAGTATTTTATCCGTAGTTAGGACATAAAATAAAATATGATTCCACTATTTTAAAATATATATATATATAAATAATCATACTTATGTTTCCAATAATTTTCATATTTTTTATATTTAAAAAAATTAGTTTACTATTTTTTCCATTACATAAGGGTAAAACATGTCTAAAATGACCAAAAGTATCAAAAATCCTATTATGACAAATAAAAGTTGAAAGTGTTTCTTCCAATTCTCCCTTTCTATTATTAACTAAATATTTATACTATACAAATAGTAGTCTATATTTAAAGTTTCAGTATGAAATAATTATTTAATATGGCATTTTTAAACAATTTTTTTTATATTTTATATTGAGTACTTTTATTTTGGTTTTCAAACTATTAGAATATTAATCACGTGTCGGCACAGGTGTATTTTTATTTTTTATATGGATCAAAATTTTAATGAATAATAAAATTTATATATATATTATTTAAATTTGGTGTTGTATATTTTATATTTTTCAACTTTCATCATATTTGATTTGCATTGGACTATTATTTATATAAAAATATACATAAAATTCTATATTTTCGTATGTGTGGGTTTGCTTATGTAAATTAAATATTTCTTTGTTTTAATAATGTTATGTTTCAAAAGTATTCGAATGTGGAAATAAATATATTGGAGTTATGTATATCACTATATTATTAGAATAAAACGTAACAGTAACAAATAACCTTTTAAAAAAAAGATTTTCATTAATACTTCCGTAATAATAGGCATCTAATTGCTATATTTTGGAAAGTATTTTTGTATGGAAGCAACGGTAAACTGATTTTCATAAATTAATATCACCAATTTTTTTGAAGGAGAGTAAAAGAAATTTAGGAAATGATTTAATAAAATAGGAAAGAACATTGATTGCTTCAAGTTAGGGTTATTTAATACTTGAAAGGCATTGCAATGTAAATAACGTGTAAGTTTTAGAGGTATTCCTTATTTGTATTTATGTTTTAATAGATTAGAAGTCAATTATGTTTAAACAAAAAAAAGAGAGATATTCAATAAAAAAAGTTTTAACTAAAACATTCATTAATAAGAATTTAAGAGAGAGATTTACGGCTTCATTGGTGTAGCCGCAGCGGTTGCGGTTGTTGTTGCGGGAGTTTGCGGATGCGGATGGTTGCGATTTTAAACGGTTTTAAGATATTTGTATGACTGGTACTGCGGTATAAATTAGTGCGTTTGCGGGATACTTATGACTGGTAAACCACCAAATACAACAACGGTTAAATAATAAATTAGCAAGATTTACATTTTATATAGTTATAAAATATTAAACATCCTAATATTATAATAAATATAAAAATTATATTTTAAATTTTTAAAAATTATAGAAAATATTTATTTTTTAAAAAAATATAATATAAATTAAAATATAATAGATATATTTTAGTATTTCTATTATTTCATTTTAAAATTTTTATTTTTGTATTATATTGTTTTTTTTTTTAAAAGAATTTTATTTTATTTTTTCGCAACCGCAAACGATAGTTGTAACCAGCTTTTGAATTTAAAAGGTTATGAGCGGTTGGAAAACACCAACAACTGCTATCAACCGTAAAAACTGCGATTACGGGTGATAGCGGAGAAACCAGTCATACCTTATTGTAGATTATTTAATTGAGAGAAAAAAAGATTAGGCAATGGTTAGCTACTTAGCTTTAACTAACTAAATACACTGACCAAATTTCGTAAGAGGACTAGCAACTTCCCACTTGACCTGACCCTTCCTCCTTCTGAAGGAACAAAAAATATCTTTAAGTAAATTTCAATATAATTAGGACCAATTAAGCAGAATGTAAGTGGAAATCTAGAGGAAATCCACTTTGTAAACAGAGGAAAGGGTTTTGGAATTTCTGAATTCTATAATCAGTGACATCAGGTACATATAAATATATTAATTAATTAATTATTATATATTGTTCGAGTTTTCTGTTTTATCCGAAAAAAAAATTAGAATATGAATGCATTCAGATAGGAATGAGTGAGGATACGAATACGTAGATAAAATTAAATGTTAAAAATGTCGGTGAAACGATCAGACACCATCCAACTTTGATGTTCTTACTCTTCTATTGTAATCCCACTAATCCCTATTATTAATTAATTAATAACAATGTTAGGATGGCTTTCTCCTCGACGTGATTTCAGCCGCATGATAAAAAGTTAAGCTTGGTTATATAGTGTAGACGTAGTATTAATATGTAGCATTAAAAAGTAATGATAATAAATTAGAGGAGTAAACGTAGAAGATAATGGTGAGATCTACATTATTTAACTTTAATGCACAAAGAGAGATTTGGTTGGAGATTTGTGGGCGGCTAAGCTCATGTTCATGCACGCGTTTACTGAGTAATCGGCTCTATTTGCGGTTACTTTTCGCCGCTTAGTAACTCAAAATGTTGATTTTAAATTATGCTACTGACGGAGTATAATTATTCTAGTTTATCCGTTGAAGATAGTCCGAGAATTTTGTAACATTTCGAATTGTGATATATAAAAAGGTTTAAAAGAATTGATTTGACTACATATATCATCAAAATTGATTTATTTTTTTTCTCACACATCCGTTTAAAACTTCAGAGTTAAGCGTGTTTGGACTTGAGTAATGAAAAGATGGGTGACCTATCAGAAAGTGATTCGCGATACTGTGCGAGTGAGGCCAAAGCACAGAGAAAGGTTGGGTGGTGACTGCATGGTCAGTAAATATGACTTTCGAGCCTTGAAAAAAATTAACACACCACCCATCAGACGGGATGGGGCCCAGGGCCGTGAGAGCGGGCGTGGATAGCCCGTTAGCCGTGGACGGTCGGGGCCTTGGAAAAAATAACGTACCGCCCTTCAGACGGGATGGACCCACGGGCCGAGAACGGACGTGGATGGGCCATTAGCCATGGGCGGTCAGGACTTTATAAATGATATCAGATCTAGTTAGCCATCTCGGTTCTGATCCGAGAGGCGTCTCTCATGGGACGCAATGAGGACGCTGTTCTTTGAGAGGGGGTGAATTGTAACATCCTGAAATGTGATATATGGAAAGACTTAGGAGAATTGATTTGACTACCTATGTCACTAAAATTGACTTACTTTTTTCTTCACACATCTATTTAGAACTCCAGATTTAAGCGTGCTTGAGTTGGAGTAGTGGAAAGATGGGTGACCTATAGATGGGTGACCTATCGGAAAGTGATGTGCGATACCATGTGAGTGAGGCCAAAGCACAGAAAATGTCATGTGGTGACTGTAGAGTCAATAAACATGATTTCGAGCCTTGGAAAAATTAATGCACTGCCCATCAAACGGTATGGAACCCACGGACCGAGAGAACAGGCATGGGTGGCCCATTAGCTGTGGGCGGTCGGGGCGTTATAAATTTCGTACTAGCTAGAGAAAAAGTGGCTAAAGTACCTAAAAGACTATAAGCCAAAGAGTAACTTAAACGAGTGGCATCATCTTAGACCATGATTAACCTCAGTCTCTTAACTGGGTTCTTAGCTTCGGTTAAGAGACGGTTTTTAACTTTTCTTAGAATTTAACTAAGAAAAGCTAAAAACCGTCTCTTAAATAAGAGATATAACAAACGTTTCTTAGCTGAAAGGTGTAAAAAAAAAAAAGTCAAATCATGAGTTAAGAACTCCGGATAATAGACCGGGGTTAATCATTCTCTTAGGGTTGCTAGTTGCTATAGAGTTTAGTTTAGTATATGGCGAAGAGATAACAGCTGTAAACTAAATACGTAACAACAAAGAGATTAAAAAGAAAAACATGTAATTTGCATCGAGCGTACAAATACTCCTTTATTAAAAGTGTGTCTGAAACTTAGTGTGAAAACATGTTAAAAACTGTATGCAATAACAGCGGTACGGATTGAATCTCAATTTGCTTTTTACGCCATTGACCATCTTTCTCGGGCGTTATAGTTTTAATGAGAACATGTGTAAACGGCGGATACCTTACGTGAAGAATTATTATTTTCTCTTGTTCGGCACAGTTAACGTAAGATAACGTTTTAAACAAAATGGAAGTACATTAACTTAGGATGTATTAGGTTCGACGCTTACTTTCGCTTTAAGGGAAACAGAATTTTGAAATGGTGTCGTCAAAACTCGATGGGACATAAATAGCATATAGCAAGGTTAGTGAATAAAAGTTTTATTTTAAGTTACAAAAAAAAAAGTACATTAACTTAGGAGAAAAATAGTATATATTTGCATATGTACACACGTGCGACAGCGGACAGATGATGTAATTTAGTCAAATGGTTACATACCTACGAATGTATACTCATAGTAAAATTATTACACACGCGTACGAGTTATCAAATTTTGAATACATGCAAATATAATATGTTAAAATGTTTTCTGTGTACTACAGAAAAAGTTGTTTGATATTATCAAAGACGAAACATAATCCACTTTTCTGAACCCAAGAATTAGGATTTTGGTGTTTTCCTCATGTTTGCATGGGAACTCTCGAGAAATCGAATTCATAACATGTTTCATTTATATAGGTTAGGCCAAGACCGATCCTTTTTTCAGCGGATCTGTCCTTGCCTCTTTCGTAGTAGATAGAGCCAGGTCTATAGTTTCTATCTTTCCAGTTATTTTTGAAGTTTGATCTTATTTCATGGTAGTAAAGAATTGTAGTGTTAAGTCATTTGACAAAATATTTGTAGGTAGGATCTTTTTTCTTTACGTACGATCATTAGTCTCCAATCACATTTTTGCTGCAATTTCTATAGAACATTTGTGTGAGTTTTTTTTTTTGCTAATTCTTTGACATTTGTATGAGTTGTTGATGTAAAAAGATATTTACCTGCTATCAATATGAAATCTTAACAAAGATAAAAAAAAAAAAAGTTGAAATTTTGATGGTAGAAGACTGACCCGAGGTCTCTAGTAGAAACCCTCTAAAACCAACATAAAAATTCAAGATAAATAGAAAACGGTGGGAGGACGTGGTAGAAAAAGGCGTGAATATATTGTCTTCTTCTCTTTCTCTTTAGCTCCTGCTTATCTCTATATCTATGGTTTATCAGAAACTATGACTTAATAGTCATAACTGTATGGTTACTTGATTTTAAATTGAAATGGTTTTTATCAAAAAGGTTTTATATATTACTTTCTACTAAATATTTGTGTCCCAAGAAAAATTTTCTTATAAATATTTAAATGTTTCTTCTAAAATTTCCTAAAATTGTATTATGTTATATCACTCAAACCAAAATATCATTAGTTATAATCATTATTTTAGTGCACCATCATTCTCTACAGCAGCTATTTCTTACCTTGCCGTTTTTCTACCACTAACTCTTTACACAAGTAAAGATTAGATCATCTAGCTCCCGTTGAATCCAAAGGGCCATGCAACCATAAACCAAATTATTATCAGAACTCCATTTTTTAAAACTCTAAATCCTGATTAGATACGAGAACAAAATTCATTTCACTTTTTGTTGAAAACGTGATTTAAGACCGATTTGTGTCAAATAGTATTATATCTTGTTCCTCTAATATTTCCGAGCCGTAAAGACTGGTAAAGGCAAAGACACATTAACAGGTACAAAATATGATTAATAATATATGGCCACTATCTATTCAAATGAAATTAATCGATTAAAGATAAAATTTGATTTTTCATTACATAATAATCCATTAATTTTCACGCACGTGGAACCCATTTGGTGTACTTCCACGTCCTCTAAGAGAGCACTGACCCACTCATCAAATTGATACATCTTTATTAGCCCCTTCATCGTCACACAGACACACACTTCCCTCTCAATTATTCCATATTCTCCTAATTTCTAATTGTTACACCTCAACACATTAGATTCGTACCAAACAAAAACGATTAGCTCCCAAGCCTAAGCTTTTATTTCCTTATAATTTTTCTTGGGTTTCTCTCTATAAAGAATGCAAATGACTGAGAGAGGCCGAGCCATGTGGCACACGTCCCTAGCCTCGGCATTCCGCACAGCTCTAGCTTGCACAATCGTTGGTGCGGCTACACTCTACGGACCCGAGTGGATCCTCCGTTTTGTGGCATTCCCGGCGTTTTCTTACGTCATGGTCATTCTCATCATTACGGACGCCACGCTAGGCGACACACTACGTGGCTGCTGGCTAGCCCTTTACGCCACATGTCAGAGCGTTGCACCGGCTATCATTACACTAAGGCTTATAGGACTAGCTCGGCTCACGGCCGGAACTACTGCTTTAGCCGCGGCTTTAGCAGCGTTCTTGGTGGTGCTACCAAATAATTTGACACATTTGGTGGCTAAGCGGATCGCTCTTGGCCAGATTGTTCTTATTTATGTTATTGGTTATATAAATGGAGCTGAGACTGAGCCAGTCATGCACCCACTTAGAGTCGCAGCTAGCACCGCGCTTGGTGTTATAGCATGCGTTCTTGCACTTCTTGTTCCATTTCCTCGCTTGGCTACTTGCGAGGTACCACCTCCTCTCTCCCTCAATACATACATATATAAAACACTTTGAACTGTTCTTATTTACGTTTAAATGCACAGATTTATCTTTATACGTAGTAGTAAGACTATGGTCTCGATTGTTTCAAACACTAATAATATGTTTAATATACAGTATATAAGATACAAATAAAACGTATGTAAATAAAGAACCGAGATCTAATGTACAATTTAATATCTTGCATGGGAATAACATCTTCTTTTTTTCTTAATTAAGAAAGTGGAGGATAACATTTTTTTATCTACACAATTTGCTTCAAACTAACTATATTTCGATCATTCACGACTGTGAGAAAATGGTACATAAATTTTCCCATATTATAAGTAGCGATTGCTTCAAAGGAAAGAAAAAAAAGTTGTTAAGAGTTTAAATATCTTGTAGATCTGTATACGTGTTCGAAATAAAGTGATAAAACAAAAGAAGAAAGTAATCAATAAGCATAATAGATTAATAAGTGGACTTTGGTTATACAGTCACAAAACAAGTTGACGTTGGTTTTTAAAGTGTGTTCCTAACTTTATTCCGTACCACATTAGTTTATATCTTTCTTATGTCATAAACCACCGCCTAAAACTTTGTCCTAATTAATTCTTCCCAATATTGCGCACAAGCTGTGTCGCATCACAAACAAATATGGCTCCCTTTTACAATATTAATCAACTAATATAATAGACCATGAAATTATAACAAAACATTTTCTCATCATTAATAGTAAAATGCTTTGTGTTATAGTACTGAATCAACCCTCTTGTGTATGGTATAGGATTCTCTCTGATATTACCAAAATCAATTTACTTTAAATATACATATGGGCAGGTGAAACAAAGCTCCAAAGAGATTGGTCAAAATGTAACGACGCGAGTGAAGTTATACATGAAAGCTTTTTGCGCCGAGGATGCAACCTCCGCAATGGCTTCTGTCTCACAAGCTCGAGAATTGTCTCGTATGTCCTCCAAGCTTTATCAAACCATCAAACGCTACCAAGTAATTAACCAATTCTCATATTTCTGTTTTTCTCATAATTAATTTGAGTATAAATGTAGATGGATAATATCTAATATTCGAATGTTTTTATATATATAGCCAAGCATGAGATGGGAGAGGCTTCCATTTAAGATATGGAGATGGCAAAATGTGAACGATAACAAAGGAGAGAAACTGCAAAGCATGGAGATCGCTCTGAGAGGAATGGAAATGGTATTAGCAAGCAAATCTCCTATACCTTCGAGTTTACTTGCGGGAGAAGTCAAAGATGGTATCAAGAACATGCAAGAACGTGTGATTCTCTCAATCAAACGAGTAAACAACATCCCCCAACCGTCGGTGACTCCAGAAACCGATCTAGAGAAGCCCGATGAATGCCTCCAAACACTTCAAGAAATCCCGGAAACATCTCAAGAATTGCCCTTTTACTTCTTCTTGTTCTGCCTCAGGCTCCTCGAAACCATCTCAACGGCTAAACCGGAGGAGAACAAGGGCTCAGTCAAATCCAAGAGTAGGTCTTGGGTCAGTGATTGGGACAGCAAGAAGGTTATGCCGGCGATAAAGTTATCGCTTTCGTTAGGTTTAGCGATTTTTCTAGGGTCACTGTATAGTAAGCCCAACGGGTATTGGGCTGGTTTACCGGTAGCGATCAGCTTTGCGGCAGCAAGAGAGGCGACGTTTAAAGTGGCGAACGTGAAGGCACAAGGGACAGTGATAGGGACCGTGTACGGAGTGATGGGCTGTTTTGTGTTTCAGAGGTTTTTGACGGTTAGGTTTCTTTCTTTGCTTCCGTGGTTTATCTTTTCCACCTTCTTGAGCAAGAGCCGTATGTACGGACAAGCCGGAGGAATCTCCGCGGCGATAGGAGCCGTTTTGATTCTTGGGAGGAAAAATTTTGGAGAGCCAAGCGACTTTGCGATCGACAGAATCGTCGAGACTTTTATCGGGTTGTCTTGTTCGATCATGGTGGAGCTTGTCTTGCAGCCCACGCGAGCCGCTAATGTGGCGAAACTCGAGCTGTCTAGAAGCTTTCATGCTTTGTACGAGTGTGCAAGCTTGTTTGGAGCTAAACCGAGTAAAGCTGAGATCGTGGAGAGTCAAAAGAAGCTGAGAAGTCATTTGACTGCGCTCAAGAAGTGTACAGAAGAGGCACAAGCGGAGCCGAGTTTCTGGTTTTCGCCTTTTAACGCTTCTCGCTACGAAAAGCTCTTCAAATCATTGTGTAGAATGGCTGATCTATTGCAGTTCAGCAGTCACGCGATAGGGTTTCTTGAGGAACAAGGAAAAGGAAATTCACCACAGTGCAAGGAGATTCTTAGAGACGTAGACCAAGATCTCAAGAGTCTAACACAAAGCATAGGTCTTTTAGCCAAATCTTTTGAGGAAATTACTCTTCTCAAATCACTTGACGCATTCGAAAAGGCGCTTGTAAAGAACGATAACAGCTCATGGGACATTGAGTTGGGGAAGACACCAAACCCTAGTTTCTCAAGCCCCGAGAGCGAGCCAGAAAAGATTCTAAATACGTATCTCCAGCATTGCAGAGGAGTTGCGGATGGTATGTTCCGTGCGGAAGAAGAAAGAGAAGAGGTTAAAGTGGATAAGAGTCAGGTTGTGTTGAGTTTGAGTGCATTAGGGTTTTGTGTGGAGAAAATGGGGCAAGAGGCAATAGAAATTGAGGAGATGGTTAAAGAGGTTGTACAGTCGGAGAATCCTTCGAGCCACGTTAACTTGCATGAGATCTCTTGCAAAATACGTTCTCTGTACAAATAAACGTAATTCCCATTGATATCACAAATGGCGTCTGCAAGAAGAAAACGTTCCAAATTTAAGCGAAAACAAAAAAAAAGAATAAGAAAATGTTGCCTTTTTTTGTTTTCTCTTCTTGTTAATAAGGTTGTGTGGTTAGCTGGTTATACCAATAACATTACCGATTATGCGAAGGCTAACCAAACAAAAAGTTTATTTTCCTTTTTTTTTTTTTTTTTTTGAACAAAAAAGTTTATTTTCCTATTTGTATCCGTTGGGCCAATTTCAATATCCGTGGGCATGTAAAGCCTTTCTCTCCTTATATAAAAATTTTCAAAGTGACTAGGCATAGGCATTTTGCCCACATTCCAACCCCGCACCGAAACATAACCAAAAATATAAAAACTTGGAACACTTTTGTTATGAACATTCTGGATAGCTAATCCCGATCAGTTATACCTGATATACGAAAAATAACCCAAAGATATCCTAAATGTGTGGAAACCTTGTTGGTATGTTCTTTTTCCTCTGTACCGCGGAGCACCTACCGTTCTTATTCTTTTTTGCTTCAAGATTTAGTAAAACTTAAATCCGATATTTGTTCTTTTTTTTAATTAACCACAGTGTCCGGCAACCAAAGTCAACTAACTAATCCGTGGATCCCAGCGATGCCAACATTTGTAAATCTCTTGGTGGCCAGTGAAAATCGAATTGGAGATTCAAAGTATTTAGTAAGACTTGAACCCGATTAAAGTTGGACAAATATTGTGTTCTGTAATTTAATAAAATTTAAACCTGATTAAATTAAATAAATCTGACCCGAACCGATCCGACCCGATCCGACCCAACTTATTAACCCGGTCGGTGTACGACATAACACATCAAAGACTGATTTACTACAAGAATGCAACAATTTTTTTTGTCAACACCCAACAAGGTTTTATTTTCTGAGAACAACATAAAAATTAAATATTTGTTTGGACGAGTGAGTCAGTGACATGGCCGTCCCTTCTGTAAAGCTCGTGAAGCCTGCGACCAATTATTTTACAAAAAAAATTAGGGCCACATCCTTAAAAATGATTATTATCAAATGGTTAGGAAACATAATTCTGATTTTTTATTTTGAGTTCCAGGGTTGATCCTAGACTAAGCCGGATGAAACATTCGTTTCAAGCTCCCAAAATTTTTGAAAATATATATATATAAATAGGACTTTAAATTTGTAAAAAAATTATTTTAGACTCCAAATTATTTAAATCCTTCTTAAATCGTCTATAACCTCAAAATCTCAGAGCCGACTCTGCTGAGTTTGAATCTTGTTTTTCGATATTGTGGTGTTTGTTGTGAATCAAGAGAGAGGAAATTTTTTGTTGTTATTCTTATAGGATTTAGAACCTTTAGAACATGGACTTATGAGTCTATATGGTCATCCACATAATAGTTCATAACATTCCCCTTTAGATGTCCATTATACAAACATATTTCCTAAAGTGCATAAGATGTTGTCTTATTAAAAATCTTACCAGGAAAACCCAGTGGGAAAAACCATAGTTAAGGAAAAAATAGTCAGTGCACATCTACTCCCCCTGATGAGAACATCACTTGAGATATCTGATATGACATAAGCCAATTTGATGAATTAACTCCTTACTCTTGGACTTGGACCGGTTCACCTTTTTGGCAGATTTGACACTCATCACTGAAGTTTGAATATCTTGATGACCTTAGGATAAAATGACTTCAAACCACTTGGAAATCGAAGCTAACATCCATAACTTTAGGCACCGGTCTAGCTCTGGTAAGATTGGAATCTCGAGTGATATTTGGGATATCAGTCAAAATTAGGTATTTTGAGACAGCTTGTACATGTCCCACGAAAACAGCCATATCTAAAGTTTTATCATCGGGAATGATTTGATTCAAATTGTAGATGAAATTAGATTCAACAATCTTTCTCTGGACACAAAATTCATATTTTAATTCCATTTATAAGGTCTCTTTTGATTGGCAAACTTTCGACCTTCGTTTCTATTTTGCGAATGGAATGTGTTCATGCCTTGATTCTTCATCAAGTATGCTTGATATTGATCAGTCTCTTCTACTTTTCTAAATGTCGAAAATACATTAGAAGATTGATAGATATTTATCACTTAAGTGATAACATTCCTCTATAAGATATCTATCATTTGTGTGTTCTTTGTTGCATCATTAAAACTTTAACATAGAAATCTCATTGGGAGAAAACCAATGATAAGGAAAAAGAGTACAACCACGCATATTATCATATTTTCCCCCTAGAAGCATCATCTTGGGGAGATGTATTCTTATCCTACTTATCTTTCTTTTATGAATTTATATAAGCATATTCTTAGTAAATAAAACACATTTGATTGTCATATAATCTCTTCGACCGTTGGACTTCTTGTCCATATCATTTATTTCACACAAAAGGTAACACCTTGCTCTATTTGGACTCCATGTCCAAATTTCCTTTTATAGACAATCTTTTAAACCTTCTATACATACTTGTACATACGAGTTATTTTCCCTCTTCTTATAAATTTTACTAGTATGACCATTCTTCTTGTCATACAAAATCACATTTTTCAATCATGAAATAAATCAGTATATTTTCAATATCATGGTATTTCATGACCAATAATTATTTTCTTTATATGTTCAATACACTCGAGCGGTAATGTTCTCGAGAACTAGCATTTACTGCTTCTTGTAGTCCAAATCCTTATGGGGTTTACTGTTTCTTGCGGTTTATATTCTTTTGGATCATTGACATAATTGTCATTTCCAGTGACTTTCAATTCTTGCCAGACTAAAAACTTGAAAGTTGATGCTTCCACCACTTGATGATGTGTTTCTTATAAAAATTTCAGGTCTTTGTGAGAACTCTTGTGAAACTACTCTTTTGCGTCTCACAACTTTTTATCATCTCATTCATTCTTTCATATAAATATCCATTTGTGTGCCACTGGTTTTGCACCATTAGGTGTACGGACTATCGGTCCGAATACTTTTCTCTTTTCCAAGAGATTTAATCCTTCATCTATTGCTTGTTTCCGTTTTGGCCTATCATTTCCTTTATGTACACTTTTAAATAGATGGTTCATGATCCTCATTCTCATCAACTGCTACATTGCATGCATATCTATTCACGACGTCGATTTGATATTGGTTCCATATTTTTCCAGAAATGACATAGCTATTTGAGATTTCTTTATTCTCAGGTACTTGAATTTCTTTCTTGTCATGTTTTCTATCTCTTCTCGAGATCCTTAATATTTCATCCCTTGATTATGTCATTCTCATTCATGCTCCTTTTCTTTTCCAAGGATTATTACATTTGGAACCGATAGGTCTATCACGCTTCATATGCTCTTTAGACTCATTAGCAGTTTGTTATTGTCCTTATGGAACATCCATTTTAACTGAAAACATTTACAGCTGGTACTTGTGACTTAATCACTTTCTTAGGGTTAGTAAAAGTGTCTGGCAACTCATATGCTAATAGAATTATCTCCATACATTCATTTTGGACTTCTATTTACGCTCTTTAATCCGAGGATCAATGATAATTCATTCAACTCATTCATTCTACATTTGTTTATTTTCTCCTCCTAATGTTGGATAGACTAACTATGAATCTTTAAATAAATTTTATAAAATCTTCAAGATTTTATCATCAGTGGAGATCATATTCAACATATTCATAACCTTCTTCTACACTCGGGCTTAGAAAGCTAGTTTACTAAGGCGAAGGACCGCTTTTATTGAGTCAGACAGTAGGCTTCACCGGTAAGGACGGCTGTTCTTTTTGAGTTGCTGTTTTTAGCGGTGCGGTGGGACAACTACAACTTATCCAAATTTCTAGATGTGGATATTTGGTTCCTCACCCAAAACCAATTTGATGGGGAGAGTTCTTAATTACTCTTTGGCATTATGCGAATCAATGGTGATGCATCTTAAATATGAACATTAGCTACACGATGTTCATCATGTATCCATACATGCATAAAATAATCATCAAAGGCTTGTGATTTCACCAGTATTGCAAACATCATGTTGCGGATCTATGACAAGGATACATACGACCTTCTTGTTGATGCATATGGTGGATGATCAAGCCCACAAACAGCTCCTTGTATAAATAGAATCCAAATCTATTTGACTAGTGAAAACCATATTCTTGCATTGCCTTGTAAGTAAGCAGCATATAGCAAATCATTCGTGAGAATCTTTTGGTTCTTCAATGAATGTCCATATGATTATCTATCGCATCATTACTAAACCGGGATGGCATAACCGATTTTCCAAACATTAGACTTTTGGTAAACTTATGGTTTACTATTTCATTTATCTCCATTTTATAATCATTGTGTAGTACAATACATTAAAAAAATGTAGGCACTTTCTCGACTATAATTTTTGAGAAATATTTCTGATTTAAAATGAATTTAACATTTCTTTCGCTTAGTGTCTCTGATTTATATGGATTTACTTTATGAAGGATTCATCAATCTCAGCTTAGTAAAACATAATCTTCTAGATGTTTCACTTAATATGAAATGTGAGATTATTTAACTCTTTCCCTCAAGATGATACTACTACGGGTTTATCAATCTCGAATGAATCTCATTTTTGAATCAACACATATCCTACATGGATCGTGTATTCTTTTTCAGATCCTTCTAACTTTTGAGACTTATAAGAATATAATGCAATAAGGATTTTAAATTGCATTTTGAGGTACAATAATATTATGTACCTCTTCCGAAGCATTCATATATATCCTCTTATTAAACATTCTATAAGCTTTTACTACCTTGTATTGTACTCACAATAACTTTTTTCATCTTTAGGTAATTAAATCAGAATTTTTCTTTATTACCATCTTTATTTTCTCAACTTCAAATGAGAATATGAGTTCTGAAAGAAACTCTTTGGTCTTCACCTTACATCAATTGCTCATCGTTTTTTCTGAATCTCAAAGAGACAAGATACAAGTATAAACTTCTTTAATTTCTTTTTCGTAATATGTGTCTGTTATAACATTACTTGTGTAAAATATATGTTTTCCAATATATATAACATCATTAAAAATTTCTTCGAGAAATTTTTACTTTTAAAATTAACATCCAAAATAGTTGAGATATAGTTATGGACTTTAGGTCTTGTAATCTTTAGATGCATAATACGTAATGAGCTTTATGTAATCACATTTTGGTGATCTTACCTTTCTTTGGATTGTTTTTCAAAACTAATAGATCTTTTAAGATCAAGCCTTAAACTTAAAACCCACATATAAAATGGTAATAAAATATACTAATATAGAACTATGAATTATCTTATATTTATTATATTAAGAAATAAATAATACTACTATATTATTTTTCTCAATCATTAACTTTTTATCACATGATTAGTCATCTCTATATATTGACTAGAATAAAAATCAGATGACATAGATGAATTGGCATAATCAAATTTTAATTGACTATGAATCTATATCAAACATGATAAATAATACTTATCTCAAGGGAGAAATGAACTGAAGATCAGAGATCTGCCATGGCGCTGGTGTTGGAAACACACTTCTTGTACAATCTGTCTTTTATAAATTATCAAAATTTTCCTCATAGAAATATGGCCTTTTCGTTAGTAACCATCAAGGTATTAAAAATTTATGATATTAGACTAATATTAAACCAATAAACCAAGTCAACCACTTATTGTACTCTTACCAACCAGGATATCTATACTATTAAAGTAGAATCCCTACTAGGATTCTGCCCATAGCTTTTGAAGTTATTTATAAGAGAGTGTCATTACCTAATTTGGATTTTTTTAAATTAATTCATTTGCTATATTTATAACCTATCATTTTAAAAAAGTTATTGATCCATAATTAATTCACTTGCCATATTTATAACTAATAATATTTGTAACCAAAATATGTATAACCAATCCCGCACTATATTTATAACTGACCATATTTATTACTCCCTCTGTTTTTATTTGTAAATAGTTTTAATTAAAAGTATGAATATTAAAAAAACTTTTACTTTTGAAAAAAATAGCATTTAATACATAAATTCAACCAATAATAAAAAAGTATGAATTATTTGATTGGTCATACAACATGTAATAAATGTAAAAGGTGCTTTGGATTATGTAAACATCCTACATTGTGAAACAAAATTTTTTTGCGAAAACTACTTACATATCAAAACAGAGGGAGTATATAAGATCTTTATTTAAAAAGAAATAAATCCCGCGCTTTCAAAGCGCGGATCAAAATCTAGTTTATACTATTAAAACATAATCACTCTTAGGATTATGCCCTAACTTTTTGAGTTATTTACAAAGTCATGCCACTACTATTTAATTTTAATTTTAATATTATGTATTGACACTAATCAAGGAAATATTCCCAATAAACGTTTTTGAAAACTTTTTTTCACCCTCATTAATGTTATCTAAAAAATACTCATTCTGTTTCATTATAAGTGTCGTTTTAGGTTTCGGCACACGGATTAAGGAAACAATTAATTTTGTACATTTCCTATAAAAAACACTATTTCCTATACACCTAACCATATTTCAACCAATAGAAAAATAAATTTTGCATTGAAATTCGAAAACGACACTTATTTTGTAACGAAAAAAATTCTCTAAAACGACAATTAATATGAAATGGAGGGAGTATTAATGTTGCCTGTAAAATATTGAACCATTAATGCAACATAATTTGGATAGTAATATATCCCCGTATTATTCTTAATAACTTTCTTTTTTGTGTATTAAAAAATTATACCAGAATTTCTTTGTAACTATATATTCTATTATTATTCTCATCCACCAAAATGTTTTGCATACATTTTAATGATGCCCACTTTTTTAATATTGAAAAAAAATTATTTTCTGTTTAAAAGTTTAATAATACTCATTGAGAAAAAAATTTGATTGTGAATTATTTATCCTAAATATTTGTATATCAATGTACTTTTTAAAATCCAATCTTAAAAAATTGTACAAATATATTTTCATGAATCTATATTATTAAAATATAGATAAAACTTTAAAATTAATTTTATTACTACATATTGTATTATGAATTATATAAATTTCAATAAATGATATATCATTATTTAGTAAAATAAAATTATATTTAATATCAATATATTAAATAAAATTGGATTACATATCTATCACTCATCGGTTCAACCAGTTAATTTTGGGTTTTAGCGGATTTTTTCCGGGTTTTATCGGGTAATCGATAGTTCTTAAAACCCAAACATGATTATATATTAGATCACTGGGTTTAGCAGTTTAACTAATGATCCGGGTCCGGTACAAAAGAGGCTGATTTAAATACAAAAATGTTTAAATAGAAAAGTTTTTTTTTTAATTAACAAAACATTTAATGTTATAAATCAAGTGATGAATGTCCATAACCGGCCCGTTCTATAACCGGCCCAAACCCTAGAGGAAAGAGACATAGCTGAAACCCTAGATAGAGGAGAGAGAGGCGGCCGCATGCCTTAGAGGAAAGAGAGAGGCGGCCACAAGCTTTAGAGAAAAGGAAACCCTATTTCATTTTCCTTGTATATGTAATCTTTCCATTTATGTATTTAGTAGTTATCCTAAATCTAGTTGGATTAGGATTTGTACTCTTTCCTTTTATCTCTATCTTGTAATCCTTATATAAGGGATGT
>NC_027751.1:14553700-14553989 GCF_000695525.1 Brassica oleracea var. oleracea
ACTCAGATTCTGAAACCCTAAAATCTAGCCGCATATTACCAACCTTGAAATTGGTAAACCCTAATTGATATGCAACTGAATGATAAGATTGAATGCATCTAATTGATTATCCTTGTTTGCATTATATTCTGTTGTGGCCATGTGATTTTGCTATGAACCATACCGAACGGCCGTGTGGCCTTACCATTCTGATGCATTGTTCATACTCGCGGCCTTGTGCCTTTGATAGATCACATTGTTTGCATCATGTGATTGAAAGCCGTGTGGCTTAATGCATCATAGCTTGGCC
>NC_027751.1:14555114-14555849 GCF_000695525.1 Brassica oleracea var. oleracea
CAAAGATAAGAAATTATGATCAAGATTAGATCTTTTTTCCAAAATGGTCTTTGATTTGATAGATAATAAGATAAAATCTCAACTTTGGGATTACAAGAGTATTTATATGTCCTTGGAAAATCTAATGGTTTCCTTTAGAAAGTCTAAAATACCCTAAAAAGATGTCTAAAATCGCAAAAGTAAAACCCGCGACTCGGGTAGAAGTCATCAGTCGCAACCCGCGTCGTCCATCCCGCGTCAGCTCCTCGTCCAGCTTCTGGTGAGGCCACCCGGGTAAGCTAACCCGCGTCCATCTACCCGCGTCGGCCCTCTCGTCCATCTTCCTCTTCTCGCGCCCGGGTAAGAGTTTGTCCAACCCGCGTCAGGGTTGATATGCCTCCAGTAAATCGATCGTAACTCCTCCAATACAGATCCAAATGACTTGAAACCACTTCCATTGGAAAGCTAACTCAATTTACTATGTCTTCCAAAAATATTAGCAACAGAAGAGATCTTTAAGACCTCCATCCATGATCATCTTTCACCCTTTTTCACCACAAATGTTTCTAAACACCTCCAAGAACTCCATAGCACACTCTAGCCTCCAATAAAAACTCATGTATGCAAAATGGACCCTAAAGATGCCTAATTCCTAATCTACGTGATCGTTATGTACAAGAAATGATGGTTAAAACAATGTAAATATGCCAGATATCAACTCCCCCACACTAGTCATTTACTTGTCCTCAAGTAAAC
>NC_027751.1:14555949-14559903 GCF_000695525.1 Brassica oleracea var. oleracea
ACCATCATTGTCTTGGCAAGATCCTCGGACTAAAGAATATGATTTATTAAGTCCAAAGAAAAGAAAGATTATACAAAGCTAGCTAATCGATATGCCAGACATACTGACCCGCAAGTATGCCAGACATACTGACCCGCAAGTTGCTACAGAGTCTATACAAGATAGACCAAAGTGTTCCATAAGATAAGGAACCTCGGAAAGAAAAAGAGAAAGGTGCATAGAATACAAATCCGAGGTCATAAGGAAACCAGACCAGACACTGAGAAAAGGCTGCGCAGCTAAACATCTAAGGTACCAAACCATGTAGTTTGGGACGCCAAGCTACTAGGTAACAAAGGTCCTGGATAATGAAATCTCAAATCGATTAGATCATGTCTGGAACACAATGGAACCATATATAAGTGTCGACACATAAAGATATATTTGTACATAAGAGAGTAGCACTTGAACATAAAGATATAAACGAGGATCAGAACCCACGAAAGAGTACTCATAAAGAATAAAGATTAGATTGAAAAGATAAACATGGGATTTAAAGTATCTATAAAGAAAGATAGGCATGTTGGCCACATAAATATATACAGAAACGCCATCTGATATAAACCAGTGAAATAGATGGGTCTTGGGAGGGAAAAGAAACCGTGAGATATGGTACATGATCACGAGGTCTAAAGGTGTTCATGTTTCCTACTAACAACATACGATCATAGCTTGTTACACAAGGATACTCACAGAGACCATAGAACAGATTATAAGGAGATAAACTCCTATGTGGTGGATGCTGCTACACAATTTCGAAATTGACAAAGGTCTGTTCATAAGAAAGAAATTAGATTGACAAATAATGATGTAGTAAGTAGCATATGGATCACTGGATCAATGACATCATTGTTCCTAAGTTGTTCATGGACTGAAACAAAGCAGCTGCATATATATTATATAAAGGAATTGTATAAGGACAATCCAATTCAGGTCACATTTACAAAAGAAATTCGAAATTTCCTTGCTTTTAATTTATACTAAACCTAAAAGAGGTTAGTAGACTGATATAGGTTATCTATTAAATCTGTAACACTAGCATGGACCGACTAGATTGTAGTATGGGCTAGTAGAAACGAAAGATCATCCATCAGGTTGCAATCCGACATCAGATACCTTAAGTAAGGATCCGGCATAGCAGAACAGTTTGCTGCTGCTGTATAAGGCATCTACTTCACAAGACTCTGTCATGAGGCTGAGAGGAGATGTTTAATCTATTCTTCTCAATCGGATACAAATGTGTTATAGTCCATAAGCTCGTGTAGTCGAGGTCCATGACCTAATAATATATATTCATTGTGTGATATGATCCACAGCAACAGAGGTCATGAGACGACATCAATATAAAGATAGGACTGCAATGAAAAACGAATATGGCATTGCCTAAGGCAATAGAGATTGATGACCACATGTGAGATTCATGAGTGTATTTGGCCACAGTGCCATAGTTAGATAAGATTGTAAAATTCATTACAACAATGATCATTGATCATGTCATGATCTTGGACACTCATGAGACAAGTTATGAACATGTATAAAAGAAGTCTATGACTCAACATGGATCGATCAGATTAGTGCATAGTCGATGGTAGTATAGAGAAAAATCATACAGTCCGTTACATATCAATCAGCATTTTAACATCGTCATAGGCGGCTAATAGCCAAAGAGAGTATCCGTGAGGATGTTTGTGGTCGAGGACCATAGTCCTACATGTCTGACCAAAGTATAGAGTGGTCGACAGCAAAGGTTCACTTCTTGACCATGTACACACGATGTCAGAAGACATGAGAAAAGACCGGAAAGATCAAAGTGGTCCAATTACGGTTCAGTAATAACTTGACCAATTTGTTTACTTCCCACCTGCACGTTTAGGAAGATCACGCATCAGATGCGTAGACAAAAGAACTTCCACTGAGGTTCACATCAAGGGGGGTAGTACGTGTTGTACTCTTTTTTCTTCATCATGGTTTTGTCCCACTGGGTTTTCCTAATAAGGTTTTAGTGAGGCAACGTGAAGCGTATTACAATCCTGTATGGTTATGGCATCCAAGGGGGAGTGTTATAAATCAAGTGATGAATGTCCATAACCGGCTCATTCCATAACCGGCCCAAACCCTAGAGGAAAGAGACATAGCTGAAACCCTAGAGAGAGGAGAGAGACGAGAGAGAGGCGGCCGCATGCCTTAGAGGAAAGAGAGAGGCGGCCACAAGCTTTAGAGAAAAGGAAACCCTATTTCATTTTCCTTGTATATGTAATCTTTCCATTTATGTATTTAGTAGTTATCATAAATCTAGTTGGATTAGGATTTATACTCTTTCCTTTTATCTCTATCTTGTAATCCTTATATAAGGGATGTTTTATTCATTAATGAAATAGACAAAAACTTTAAGCTCTAAATCTATTGTTTCACAACATTTAAAACATTATTAAAGAAGTTTTTATCACAATATATCCCGCGCTTTGAAAGCGCGAGTCAAAATCTAGTACATATGTTAAAACATACGACTTTTAAGAGGTAGTATCAAATATTCGATTTCCCAAAACAGAGTATTGTTAAAATCAATACTAAAAAGTGGGTTATAATGATTACAACAATAAAATATTTGACAGATATATGTACAGGTTAAAGTAAAATCAAATCTAAACCATTAATTTCTTTCTTTTACCAAACCATCAAATTTATAATTATGTCTATACTCAACCACAAGACAAAACAAACAAGAAACGAGTTTTTTTTTTTTTACGTCGAACGGCCATTCTATTACTCAAGCTTGAGCTGGTCTGGGTAACCAGACCGGAATAGAACAACCAATAAAAAGTAACTCTCTCCAAAATGTCCTAGCAATCTTAGCTAAAAAGTCCGAAAACTGATTGCGCACTCGTGGAACATGTATGATTTTGAAGTCCGGAAAGCTGATCTGCAACGTCTCTATCTTCTCCAATTCTGTCGCAAATCTTGGCCATTTTTGGGGTTCATTTATCATAGCAATCAGCTCCTTACAGTCTGTTCCAAAGCTCTGACATGGCGAGTGTTGAAGCATATTCTCCATCGCCCAGCGCAATGGAGGGCATTCAAATATAGCATGAGTTACAGATTCTTCTGCCTCCCCACACCTCGGGCAGTAGTTATCACACCGCATATTTCTTCTTACTAAATTTCTCGTTACTGCCACCTGACCCGTTATCACTTGCCATATTAAATGACATATCTTCCTAGGCGCTTTCAACTTCCAAGCAAAGGCCTGAAGTTTAGTGATACTTGGTTCCAGTATCAGCTTTTCCTCATCTCGCTTCAGCAGATTTTGAGCAACCCAATATCCAGACTTAACTGTGTATTGTCCATTCCTCGTGTATTCCCAGCAGAAAGAATCCTGACGATGAGTAGAGCTTATGGCCATACTGCGAATAAGTGGTATATCACCAGGATGGACATAGTTCTCTAACGTCCCTTCCTCCCATTCCTTCGAGTCCTGGTTAATGAGATCACTAACTCTCATGTTCGGGTTCATCACAGGCGCTACAGGTATAGCTGGTCTAGCAGGTCTTGCTGGGATCCATGGATCCTTCCACACCCTAACTTCATAGCCAGAATGAATCTTCTGTCTGATCCCCAGGAATAGTAGTTTCCGTGAGGCGGAGATGCTTGTCCACACATATGATGGACTGCTTGAAGAGACTGCTCGCAATGGCGAGGTCATCCTATAATATCTACCCTTCAACACTCTGGCAACGAGTGAATCAGGGTACTGTATCAATCTCCATAATTGTTTTGCCAGTAATGCTAAGTTGAACTCGTGAATCAATCTGAACCCAATTCCTCCTTCCTCTTTTGGTAAACACACATTTTCCCATTTCGCCCAGTGTATGCCTCTTTTTGGGGGATTCGAACTCCACCAAAATTGTGCAATGGCAC
>NC_027751.1:14560876-14569925 GCF_000695525.1 Brassica oleracea var. oleracea
TACTCTTCTGTTTCCAAAACATTTCTTCTGCCTTAAGAGCATCAGAAAGTTCCTTCAACCCTGTTGCAATTTGCTCAGTTGTCGCATTATCATCTGCGTATAAGGCCTCGACCTTCTCCTTTAGTTCCTCCACTAGCTTGGCAGAGTTAATGTTATGTTGTCTTCTCCAATCACTCAAGGCTTTCCGACAGCTAGAGATATGTTCCATTATACTCGCATCCGGGGGAAGATCAGGAGATTTTCATCCCTCTAAAATAACTTGCCTTAGCTCTTCGTTATCTAGCCATCTTCTGTTGGATTTGGATTTTTTTTGATCTTCTCGTTGGCTTTTTGAGTATATCAGCAAGAATCGGACGATGATCCGACCCCCATAACCTCATGTACTTAACATTAGAATGTGGGAACTTTTCATGCCAATTAGCATTTCCTACTGCTCTGTCTAGGCGACATCGAACAGTGACATGTCCTGCTCTCTTCCCTACCCATGAAAGCATGTCTCCCGTAAAAGGAAACTCTAGCATCCCACAATCTGTAAGCATTTGTTTAAAGGGTAGAAACGAGCTATCATGTCGATGTCTCCCTCCTTCCTTTTCATTATGACATGTAATTTCATTGAAGTCACCTATCATGAACCAAGGTCCATTTCTAGTTGTTGAGAAACGCGTAAGACATTCCCAAACTTGATCTCGTCGTTCCAAAACAGGGTCTCCATAAACAAACGTCATGAAAACTTTTATTCCATCAATGACTGCCTCAATGTCAATCATTCTGTTATTCGAAAATAAAACATTAACTTGAAAATCATCCATAAAAAATAAAGCTAAACCTCCGCTGAGTCCAAGTGGATCAACGGTAAACAACTGATCAAATCCTAGATCAGCCTGAATGTTTTGCAACATCTGCCTCCTATTCTTCGTCTCAGTAAGGAACACAAGTCCTGGGTGATGCTTCTGACACATCTCCTTTAGGCGTCGAACCGTGAGGTCGTTCCCAATCCCTCGACAGTTCCAACTGAGTGTCTTCATTGATGGGTGGGGGATGGGTTCTTGGACCCCATCGAACACTCATTTTTGGATAACCCAGATTTTTGTTTCTTCGACCTGAGATGATGATGTCTTGATCTCCCCTTTTCTCCAACAGCGCGGGTATCATGAGACGAAGATGAACGCTTATGTGGAGATCCCCGACGGAGAATCCCAAATTTCTTATTCTGAATACCCAAAGGGGCACTCATCTTGGAGCCATGCTTACTGCCTCTCTGAGCTCTACCAGCCGACTTGATATGTGCTGTTTTCTCCTCCATCTCCGCCAGCTCTAACCCCATCAGATCGTCATTCTGGACGTCGCAATCCATCAGTCCATCATCTTGTTTGTCCGCAATATCCATATCAGTTAACGCGTCGATGATCCGGTCCTCTCCATCACCCATCTCCAACTCCTTATCACTCAGTGATTCAAAAGATAAAACCCGGGGTGATACTTTGGGACGTTTTGTGACGTTCTCTTCTCTCTCGTGGTCAATCCGGGACGGTGTAACAATAGTACTAGCTAATCGCCGGTTACCATGAGTTTCCTCACTGATCTTGCTCTCGGAGCTCTTGCGATCAGGAAGTGTTAAGGCATTACTGTGTGTAGATGTATGTCCATAAGAGACACTATCTTTCCCAACAGGTACAGCATCCAAGCACTGACGCACAACGCCCTCTGTTCCTTGGCGAGGCTGCACCCTCTTCTCCCTCCATGCTACGCCACTGTTTCCATCACCTCTGTAGTGGTCATAAGGCCCGGTACCAACCCGCGAACCCCCATAGCGACTGCTCCGTGTGTGATCATCCCGGCGCCTAATGATCCTATCAACATGACCACTGTTTCCTTCCCGTGAGTAAGCACCATGACTGCTATCACCCCGGCTGCTCCTGTCACTGTTGCCATATCTTGAATCATTGAACTGTCGCACCTTGTGCTCACTGTATGGGTGAGCAGTTTGTGTTCTCAACACAGGCTCCTTCTTGACAGGCTTGTACCTCGACCGTGCTTCTGGCACTTGTACCCTTGCAAAGACACCAGGGCGGTTACCTGGCGGATTAATCCTATCCTGAGGGATCAGAGAGGGACAGTACTCCTTCTCGTGGGTAAGCAAGCCACAAGTAGAACAATGCTTAAATAACATCTCGTATTTGATCTCAATTGTAACCTCATCCCCTTCCGGAGATTCAGCCTTCCTTGCAAACTTCAGCGGCCGACGAGTATCAATATCAATGAGCATTCTCCCTTCCATTAGCTCAATTTGGTCCTGATGAACATGTCCCAACCGAGCTCCTATCCCCTTCAGATTATTAACCGTCCACAGGTGTAGTGGAACACCAATCAATCGAGTCCAGAAAGGGATTATCCAAGGGTAATCATCATGGACAATAGGTTCCCATCGAACCAGCACAAACATGCAGAAGTTGAAGTGGAACGAGCGCTGTCGAAGGACAGAGTTGAGATCGTCCTCTGTGGTAAAGTTCAAAAGAAACTTTCCATTACCCAAATCGTTAGCGGTAATACGGTCCTCCATGCCCCATTGCGATGGCATTTTCTAAAGAAGCTTTTCGACATTTTGTTTCTTCGGGTTCAGAATCTTTCCAATCAGAGATAAATGGAATTCCGTAATATTTTGAGGAGTGTCTTGATCAGTTAACTTGATCGGTTCATCATCCTCATCATATAGGATCCCTTTGCCTTTCATATCAATCCAATGACTGGATTTGTTACGTTGAAACGAACCCATGCGAGAATACTAGGATCAAGAAAGAACAAGACCTATGTCTGCGACTTTTGATCGCAGTGAGAGAGATCAGACCGTACGAGTCCAACCAGATCAGAGACGACTAGAAACAGAGCAAACACTAACTCTGTGCCGTTTAACGAACCAGAGCAACGGAATCGCGCCAAGTCAGAGACAGGAGAGACAGCCCGGTTGAACCACTCAAATTGACCTTTATGACAAAGATCGTATCAATCAGAAGATTGGTAATTCGATGAACCAGTTTGGTCGTCGATGCCGTCAGTATCAGAGTAAACCGTCGTGTCTCGCATTAAGCGTGGGGGAGACGGCAGCAAAATAGACCCAGAAGCAGAGATCGTCGGATCACCGGTGCGCAAGTAATCGTCGAGGTGGGAATCAGTACGCCGAAGGACGTACCGATCAGGTGGAGATCGAAACTTCAATGGAAGATTTCGATCTGTGGAATCGCCAACTCTATCGCCTTGGAAGCCCTAGCCGCATACCATTACTTCATAAAGCAGTTGTCTAATGAACAAGAAACGAGTTTTGGTTTATAATTTAACAAACATAATTAATATACCGATTTCAGACTAAACAAATACAAAATGATGAACCACAATTATGTTATCTTTAGCATGTATCATTAAAGCATGACATATAAATGGTATACTTTTCTGAATGGAAAGTGCATCAAAAACTCGAGCTTTGATAAGGAGATGGTGTGGGAAAACTTTTGTTTTCAGAACTTTGCTTATGAAAACATGGCATTAATCAACATTAGACAAACAAAAGTTATATTCAAATTCATATAAATTAAATATAAATATTACATTGAAACCAATGATATAATAAATAAATCATGTGTTTGTTAAGAATTGATTAATACAAACGATATTCTTATGATTCATTTTTCAATAATAAAAGGGTTTTAAATTGACAGCACAAAAATCTTTTGAAACATTAAATTAACTATCATCAAATCAAACAAACTATATGGTTGTTCACGTTCTCATGTTATGAAAACGCATGAGGCAATATGTATAAGCTTATAAGGTTAACGAGTGTACATAAATAATACGTAGTCTATTGAACTGAAAGTAATAAAATAATAAACTGATGTATCAAATTATATTATCAAAAGAATAAAACAGATCAGCAAAATATTGCTATATTCTCAAATAGACTGGTATAATAATCTAACCCTTAAACAAATTTGCATATACGTATTAACATAAACTGATAAAATTTGGGATTATCAATTATGACGTGTGATGTTACTAGACTCAATAAGATAATCATCAATAAACTATCAGATATTAACGAGACGATACGGAGGCAATATTAATTGATCTACATATGAATTTAAGACGCTGATCTTAAAGAAAAAAATAAAATAAGACGATAATAATAATTGTGGTATAGAACTTATCTCAGTGGAGACGATACGGAGGCCATGTTTTACAAATGTAAACGGTGTTAACAACGACAAACAAAGTTGGTTAGGGTTTCGTAGGTTGCCAAGACTTTTGCTCAGAGTGTAAGATTTTGTGTTGATAACGTGATGTGAACAAGAGAAAGAGAATTGTTTGTTGTTATTTTTATTCCATAGACAACGATACATATATATAGGAATAAAAATATATGGTTTAGAACTTCTAGAACATAGGTTTGTGGACCTATAAGGACATCTACGTAATAGTTCATAAGACTATCTATAATGGTAGATTTATTCAACACCCTATTTTTTTTATTTTAAACACTCCACATCATTTTCTCTCTTCCACCTAATTATTTAACACGCACTTCATTTTTAATCTCTACAATAATTTTGTTTAATAAAATTCAACACCCTACCATACCATTTTTAATTCATCTTTTTATCTCTTATAATTTAAAAACTACATATTAGTACTAATTTAGATTGTAGTCAATTTAAATAATTAAAGTGATATAGTTTTGAAAAAAAAAATACTGTACCTAAATTTTCAACAAAAAAAAATATTATAAAAAAATAACATTAGAAAACTTCAAAGGCACACGATACAAACACACAAAACAGCAAATAAGACACATACTTTAATAGTACAATACACTCAGTTTAAACAAGAAACTCTTAAATCAAACCCAGAAGTCTAAAGTATTTTCAATCATGGTACATTCCGAATTTCGCCTATATATGTTTGACTAGATCTGCTTGCAGTTCGTGATGTATATTTGAATCACGTAATTCAGAACTAGCACGCACGTGATTTGCAAATAAATGTAACACCTCAACCGAAAAATGGATGTGGTGTACTAGAACCACTTGCCTCAGATTGATCATAATCGGTCCAGTGTTGAGCATATGTATTTCGTTCATCCTCAACAATCATATTATGTAATATGATACATGACCGTATGATGATAGCCAAATTGGATATGTCCCACATGCGAGCTGGTTCACGAATGATTTTGAATCGAGCATGTAACACTCCAAATGCGTGTTCGATGTCTTTCCGACATCCTTCTTGATGTTTGGTAAATAACTTGTCTGGTTTACTTTGAGGAAGTCGGATTGATTTGACAAAAGTTGGGTAAGACGGATAGATATCATCAGCTAGAGAGTATGCTATGTCGTTTGGATGTTGGTTCACAAAAATATTTACTCTTGGAGTTTTTTTCTTTTTCAACATCATCCGAAAAATGCATGCCAAATCCATAGATCATGGACAATTTTTTCATTCCCAATGCATGCAATCAATACTCCCGATCATCCCTGGAAACCCCTGCATTTTACTAAAATGCAAAATTCTTTGCAGGTCTTCTTGAGTTGGAGTTCTGAGATACTCTTGCTCATACAATTGAATGATTCCCTCAGAATCGACGCAAGCACTCCAATGCTGTAGTACTTCTTATTTTGATATATTCACAACTGCATCGGCCGCAACACCATACGATAGCATTCGCATGGCAGTGGTACATTTTGCTAGTGGAGATATACCTTCTTTATTGGCTGCGTCAACTCGCTGAGTGAAGTAGTTATCTCTACTTGAAAGGTCTCCAACAATCTGAAGAAAAATATGTTCTCGCATCTGGAATCATCGACGAAATATTGCAACATCATATGTTGGTTGATTTGAAAAGTCATCATCAATAAGCCTTTGATTTGCCGCTACATGATCTCTTTTGAAGTATTTTCTCTTACTACGAGGGGTTTGGTCTTCAGCAATTTTTTTCGACGCTCTCTAAACCGATTAACAATATACCTCTGTTCAATTTCAGACTGTTTTTTCTAAGCTTCAATATCAAAAGAAAAATCTGATGGATCCTTTGATATTTTTTGTAAACTACGATTTGTGTTGTTGATACATGGTATGGCATAAGGAGCCTCCATTTATAAGAAATTGAATGGCTGAAATTTTCAGATTTCACACAAATATTAAATTGGCATAAATAATAGATAAGATAGGATTCTCCCACAAAAGCTAAAAGTCACGGATTGCATACAAACAAAATTATTAAAATTAAAAGAAACATACACATTATTAAAATGGAATGAAACAAATACATATTATTAAAGTAGAAAAACAAATACACATTATTAAAGTAGAAAAACAAACAAAATAATTAAAGCACACATTATTAAAGCATAAAGACATAGACATACATAAACTTAAAATCAACTAATTTTCAAACAGATCGTGGCTCAACTTCTCCAACAGCTGTTTGTTCTTGTCATCGAGGTGCTCTTTTTCACTTAGCTTCATGAAAATCTTCATCTTCTTAGCTTGAGTCTTTTCTTTCATCAATTGGTTTGCATCCTCTTGTCTCTTAGCTATTTTGTCCAATCGTTCCAATTCCTGTTCTTTGAATTGTTTGAATTCATTCCACTCTTCGTTGACCATCTCCAAAGTTACTCATGTGTTTTTCTTTTTACCTTTTTTTGCTGCGTCCCTCCCCATTGGAAGAGAACTAGATCATTCAAAATTTGATCCGAAAGAGTTGGAATCAATTGCATCATTCTCGCGGGATCTCTTTGATACACGGTTTGAGCCACTATTTCCTCCAACCTGGCTACCATAATGTGATTGATCACGGACAGCAAGTCATTCTGACATTAAATTAAAATGTTCACTCTTACCACCTGAATATATTTCATGCGCTTTTTCTAAGACATCATTCTCCGACCACCCGCTTTGTTTCATACGCTTAGCATCATCGTATGTGCCAACCCATTTGCTCAACTATTTATTCATATAATTGTAATGGTTTAGGCATGAAGCTACATCTATCGGAGGATCAAATGAACAATGCTCGTTGCAGTACTTATCAATTTTACTCGAGAAAGCTTCATTTTTTTGGTTTCTGCCAATAACATTGTTTGTTCCATGTTTAATCAACTCACTAAGTAACACCAAATTTCAATCAATGGTCCATTTTGGGCTTTTCCGGCGAGCATGAGCTTGATCCTCAACATTTTCGTTCTGAGTGGCTTCATTGACAACGCTCACGCCATCAAAACTAATTTGTGTAGAGAATACAAAAAAAATTGTTGCTCCAGGATTTGGAGCAATTTCAATACCCATGGAAAAAAGGGTTTTAGAGATAAATTTGACATTATCGATCAATAATATGGAGGATAATTTGGAACAGGTGATGGCATAAAAACATTTGGTGCAAAACCATAATTTTGCATACTTTGGGGTGTGTTTGAAAATTGATTTTGAAACTGGTAGTTTTGAGATTTGGATAGTTAAAAGGAAAATTAGAGAAATTTTGAGTGTTAAATGGATTATTATTGTGATCCATTAACAAAAAAAAAAGTTTAAACACACATATTTTTTTGATTGAAAGCTAAATTATAGTGAAAATTACGTTTTTTATGTATCCAAATGAAATGAGATTAATCTCTATTTTTAAATCATAAAATCATGAATTTTGATATAATTGTTTTTTAAAAATAGATATACTACAAAATAATTGAGTTTCAATAATTTGAAGGGATAAGAATCTCAAAAAAAATTTGGCAACCAATGAAAATGTAGCAACATATTTTTAAAGATAAATGAGATTTTGTTTTCAAAAAGATGGTCGTGGGTTTCACTCGTTCACTCTTTCTCCACTCTGTCGTCGCCACGTGTCGTTGGAGGTCCATTTTTTCTCCATTCAACTCGTTGAATTAATGGAGAGTAATCCACATATGTTTTTCTTTTCATTTAACAGGCTCATTGCAATTTGCAAGCCTTCAACTGTTGAATTTATAATTCAACTACCTCATTGCATGTAGTCTAACAGAGTTTTTTTTGCTGACTTTTCAACATGTACATTTTCATTTTATCGCTGACTTCTAAACTCATATATACTAGAGTCGGCCCGTACTACGGACGGAAAGAATATTAAAAAATAATTTAAATAATTAGAGTAAATATTTAATATTAATTTTTATTAATTAAAAATATACATATTAGTTAAATTTTGTACATGTTATTGTATTTGAATACTAAATAATCCATGCTATATGGGAAATTTAGTTATGATTTTCTAAAATAATATTACTTGTTATTTTTAAAAATGTGGTTTTTCTGGTTAAAAGTTTTAAAATAATTTTCTTTTGTTAAGTAATATATGTTTGAATTATACATTAAGAATTGGATGTGGCATTACATCATTTATTGTGATTTTGTTGAGTTGGATGACCATAATTAAACCCATGAGAAAAGAAACAAAATTGTAAATATAGATTAGGAAAATATACATGAGGAAAATATTGGGGTAATGTATGATTATATATCTTTTTCGTGTGGTTTTTATGTAAGCTTTTGCAAGATTAGTACATATTAACTTTTATGGTTTTAAATAATGTTAGGATATGTAGTGATTACGTGTGAGATATATGTGGTGTTTGTTAAGATTTGAGAGAAGATTTGTGAGAATGTGTTGTATATTTCTTATTGCTTACACCACTATATATAGTGGTTCACAAGGTGGAGTAAAAGGGAGAATTGATTACAAAGATACTCTACATAATGACATGGTCAAACTCATAAAGATTAAGGTTGAATGGGTCTTCCATGTGGCTGGATGTAAACCCCCAATGGACTCTAGTCTTGAACTTGTATGGTCTAGGTTATGGACCATCCACTTCATGATTCATAACACTCCCCCTTGGATGCCATAACCATATAGGGTTTGTAACATGCTAATGTTGCCTCATTAAAACCTCTCCCGGAAAACCCAAAACCCAATGTGGTAAAAAGGGAAACAAGAGAAAGGAAAAAGAGTACAACACACATTACTCCC
>NC_027751.1:14570181-14571191 GCF_000695525.1 Brassica oleracea var. oleracea
TTTGAGTTGAGCAATGCAAGCTGCATTATCTTCATATATGATGGTCGGACCCGTTGGGTCGCATATGGACGCATAATGTGGTCATATATCTTTTGTTCAAAGATGAACTTCGATCTTATAGCTTATCTTTATGATAGCTTATTCATTCATACCACAGCTTGGTTGGTTCATGCTGAGAATTCGACCAACCATAAGTATTACCAAAATTTGGTAATTTGTGGTGATGGTCTATAACCTTTTCTAAGGTTTAATGAATAACCATTTAACCTATCTTAGGCTGGTTAGTAAAACACAAGGAATTTAAAATTCCTTAATGGACTGATTTCAATTGTTCTTATAGAACTTTTCACTTGCTTACGTGTAGTAATTTAGTTCAGTCCATGAACAATTTTAGGAAAATGCTGTTCAAGAGAACTTCTTTTCTCATCTTTTGATTCTGAGCTCAATACCGTTTGGTAAACCTTTTGGTACCAATAATATTATCATCACCATCCAGTGAGTCATATATAGCATACTACATCTTTTGAATTTCTTCCAGACATCATATGTAGTGAAATATGTAGTAGTATCCACCACATTGGATTATATAGACATTTTCCTGTCTGTCTCACGATTTATCCTTCTTTCAGGATTTATATATTCACTGGGCATCATGTGGCGTTTACATATTCATGGCCAATACAATACGCCTTTTATATATCACTTTAAACCCCACGTTTCTTTCATTATTCATTATGAGTACTCTTGTGTGGGTTTATGATCCTCGATACATATCTTTGTATTCATGTGCTACATACTTGCGCATTTTCTATGAATGTATGTGTCGACACACTTATATATATATAGTTCCTTTTAGTTCCAGACATGATATAAATCAATTTGAGATTTCATTATCTAGGACCTTAATAACCTTATAACTTGGCGTCCCAAGCTATATGGTATGGTACCTAGTTGTTCAGCTGGCCAGCCTTATATCTCAATGTCTGGAATGGTTTCCTTTAATAAAACTC
>NC_027751.1:14571331-14572168 GCF_000695525.1 Brassica oleracea var. oleracea
CATAGTCATTCTTTCTCTCGGGTCAATGTGTCTGGCATTTTATTTTGCTATCATTGTAGCATATGGACGTCTATAAATTATTTTCTAGTCCGAGGATCTTTGCCAAGACATTGATGGTTGATACCAGATGGTAGATACCATTCTTTATCATTCTTTATACCAGCTTATTACTTTTCTCCTTTCATTGTTGGATATTCGGATTCATAAACCTTATGTAATCCTTGTTCCTTGGTCTATAATTAGATCACCCATTTTGGCTCAAGGTTTCTTTTAAACTTATGGAGAAAGTATATTCATAATATATATCCAACATATATTCCCAATCCTCTTTATGAGATTCTAAGATCACATGATCTTAGATGGCACATATATTTGTGGTGGATTCTTTCATAATATCTTAAGATGATATATGTATGGACTCATGACCCGTATCAGTCTGAGGTGGGAATATCTATGATCACTTATATGGCCTGATGCAGGTTCATTCTTTTATAACTCATGGTGTCCCCAAGCATATGGACTTTTAGAATTTGAACCTTATAGGTAATGGTCTTTATATCAAATTCAACCAATATGTAATATGGTTGTGGACCATGTTTCACGGATTTTAGTTTGGTCATGTATCATGGGATTTGTCCTCACTCCCCCTCGTGAACATACTCAAATTCGTGGTGCTTGGGACAATAAATTCCCTTATGCATAGATATATTGCACACACGTGAGATCTTATGGGATAACATTTGTGCCCTTTTAAATATTTGCATCATAATCCGAATGGCTAAGTATTGTAATGCCTTCTAAGTGATAAATTTCGTGGGTTAATCAAACATGATTGCC
>NC_027751.1:14573998-14584895 GCF_000695525.1 Brassica oleracea var. oleracea
ATTCATATAGATCTTAGATTCAAGATTAATATTTGTGATAATTTTAGATCTATAGATTTTTATAAGTTTTATGATTCAAATAGATCTAATAATCAGGATTCAGATATGTGGTGTTCTTAGATTTTATGGATAGATTAGTTTACCTTTTAGAAAACACCAAATTGATCTGAATGGACCACCGTGAGAGAGAGTTGATCCGCGGATGAGCTGGTTGAGAGAGAGGTGGAGGAGCTGGCCGGAAAACCGTGAGAGGGATAGACTTGACCGGCGGAGCAAGGCTGAGGGCCGGAAGAGATGGCCGGAAAAGAGATGATCGCCAGCGGATGGGATTGCTCAGGTGGAGAGAGTCTCGTGCTGATAACGTGTTAAGATTTGAGAGAAGATTTGTGAGAATGTGTTGTATATTTCTTATTGCTTACACCACTATATATAGTGGTTAATACAAGGTGGAGTAAAGGGAGAATTGATTACAAAGATACTCTACATAATGACATGGTCAAATTCATAAAGACTAAGGTTGAATGGGTCTTCCATGTAGCTAGATGTAAACTCCCAGTGGACTCTAGTCTTGAACTTGTATGGTCTAGGTTATGGACCATCCACTTCATGATTCTAACAGTGTTCTTATTGTATGTTTTTTTGATAATTAGTAATCCTTAATTGGTTGGTCAACTGTGTGTTGCTATAATTATTGAATGACTTTTTAGATAGTTTAGTTAAAGCTTCATGACATTAAGGTACCTCGTGGTTTGGGTACATTGTCATTCAGTTTGACTAATTCATGTTTAACAACTGTTTCTGATGTTTGAATTTTTTATGGTGTATTTTGTATCTATCAATTTTTTTTACAAAAAGGGATAGTTGTTTGGGTTTTTAGAAAATTATATGTTTTTAAAACAATCGTTTATATTTATCATGACTGAATTGGATTTGTGGTTGTTGTGAGAAACAATCCTTTTAATCATGTGAAATATTAAGTTAAAACTCCACTTCAAGATAAATTGTGGGGCATAATAATTATGTTTAACGGAATGTTTTTATTAAAAAGAATTTTCATTTATGTATGGCTGTTCAGAAAGTGTTTTCTAAGCTTTTCAACTCTTTTGTTCAACATCTTTATATATAATGAGGCTCTTAATTATCAGTAATATTATGAAGTTGTGTATGATAAAAAAAAATGAGGGACAAAAAATTGACCAATTAGCTACCAAAGACCCATTATGTTTCAAATCAGTTCACAGTTTAGGCGTAATTTATATCTCAAATGTTATTATTTTAAATCTATTATTTAATCATGCTAATTTTTATCTCATAAATATTTCACATGTAAAACAATTTTTAATTCAATCAGTTTTAGTTCATAACCTACATATAAATACAAAAGGTTAATATCTTTTTTTAGGAATAGATTACAAAACAATTATATTAAATAATTTGAGGATTTGATTATAATTTATGAATTAGTGTTCTATTTATTCTAATACATCTTTATTTCTTTTTTATATATATTTTATAATATTTGAAAACTCATTTAAATTTCTTGTTATATTTTTGTCAGCGAAAAAGTAGACTTGCATTTTTACATTTTACTAATTTTGTTAATAGACAAAATACATTTTTAAATGCATTTCTACCATTACATAGATAACCAATCAAAGTTTTATTTAATTTTGATCAGTATTGAAATCTGTAATGTAAATATAATTTTAAATTTTAGATTTGATGTTTTGGTATCGGAGAATAACATATTGGACAAACCTTAAAATAAGATTGATTTTAAAGACGATTTAAATGGAACAAAAACCGACTTTAGTTATTCAATTTTAATATGTTCGCTCCAACATCTTTCTATTTTCTCTACCCAAATTGAAAATACAAAGTGTTTACATATCCAAAAGGGACACGAATCTCTCTCTTTTGTGTTTTGGTTCCAATCTGTCTTTGTCAAAAAGAAAAAAGACTGATAACAAATTACAAATTGGGACAAAGACTAAACAAAAAGCACATAAGCTCAATGTGAAAATTATAGGACTCTGATAAACTTCTCTAGAAAAGTCACTCCGAAATATTCTCATGTCTATAAATGTTGATATATATATGTCAACACTCCAAACTATAAACAATTCCTGCAACAATACAATTGCATTAGTAATACATCACATTGTTTCAATCATCAAGAACAAATGTTGTCTTAATCCTTACTATGTGTTGCCAGTGCCGGTCCGGCTGGCTATGGCGCCTAAAGCGTACAAAAAAATTATGCCCCTTGAAAATATTAATTTTTTACTATATTTTAAGTTCTTTTTTAAAAAATTACTAAAATACTGTAAAATTTAGTTTATTTTTTAAAAATAAAGTGCAAAATATTAAAAGGAAATCATGAAAATAAATGTTTTTAAAAATCAATATACAATTCGAATATTAATTTTATATTACTTCTTTGTTTCTTAACATTTCAATTTTTCTTTAAAAAACTAGACAATTTTACAACAAAAGACGTATAAAGAAATGCAGCTATTCATGTGAAGATTTTTTTTTTTTTTGACAATAGCTATTCACATGAAGATCAATAAAAAATGTTGATATTCATATGAAGAGTAGTCAAAAAAGAAACGTGTAAGTGTAATATGAATAATTGATATTTGAGTTAATTGTTATAACTTCACTTGTTCACACATGTATTATAGCAATATAAGCTGAAAAAAATAGAAGGAGACGTCGAGAAAATAAATGTTTGCGTTAATAACGCAAAAGAAATAATTAAGTTACATTAACTTAAATAACTTATCTAATAACATAACTACATTTAATACATGTATGATAAAAGAAGCTAGATTGTTAGAACATGCAACCAATGAATGAATTAAGTTTAAATGTTAGTATTAGGTATTAGAAAAGGAAAAGTTGTTATATTGTTAAAGAAGGTAAAACGCAGAGCTGAGCGTCGAACTTATGATCTGTAGGGCAAGAGGTTAAGTTGGCATCCACTACACTAAGGTGAAATGTTCTGTCTGTGGCGCCCCTTCAAATTTTATAATCTCTGACGCCTAAAGCCTTTGCTTTATGGGCTAAAGCCCTTGCTTTATGGGCATTAGTCCAGGGCCGGTCCTGTGTGTTGCTCATGTATCCAAAACCTCACATTCCTCCTCCACTAGACATTTACAACTCGAGCAGCCCATATGAATAAAAATTTGTGACATATAATAGAAGTTTATTCTCTCTTAAAACAAAATTCTTACAAAACTGATTAAGCTTCTCTAAACACATTGACCAAAAATACATATCTTAAAACAAACACTCAAAGATCACTTTTCAATGCTTGAGAAGCCTATTGGCTTCCTTGAAACCACTAAAGTAAGCACCACGAATTGTAGAGTAGTGGGGTTATATATGTTGCTTCCCCTGCAAACATGGCTTGAAGCTCGTGAACCTTGGCTTGATCATGTAACTGACCCGACCACCTGCCTTGTTAACCCTTGGCAATGGCTCAGCCATGGCGTCTAGGTCATCCCCACTTGACCCAACCGTGACATATGAATAGAGGTTGACCTCCTATTTTGTTCTTCAAGACCTTGTGATTTTCTCGACTTATTACATCATCGTTATCATGCACAATGCCTTTTTCACTTCCTTTCCTGTCAAGCAAGAGATCATGGTCAAGACACCATATATGATCTTCTCATTGAAATAAAGAAAGTAACACTTGATCCCTTTCTAAATATTTGATATTATATGTCAAGTAGATGCATTCTACTTAGATAAAGAAAAGAGAGATAGAATAAGAGACTTAAGGGATTTTAGTAACCATGTCATGAGTAAAATGATCTTGTTGTCTTTTGCATCCGTCTTTAACAGTTTTCTCTTCCTCTTCTTCAACATCTTTATCCTCGCATAGTGTCGTTTATATTCATCCTCATCCCTGCCCAAGTCATGGTCAAAATATTATATAGAATTGATCGTCTGCGTCATCATCCTCACCGTTCTCCGGTTTGTTTCTGGGAATTTTCTGATTAACCTCTCTTGGATACAACCCCCTCTGGTCGCAGTCCCCTGTTAACGTTTAAGGCCTTTGTTATTTAGAATCAAAGCTTGGACAGAACATTAGTATAAACTTGTAAATGTGTTGTCAGTTGAAAGTGTCTTCACAATTTGACTTACCTTCTTATGAAACCTTCTTCAAATATTTCCAGAAATCCAGTGACCCATCGATCTGCATTCTCTACACACTCGTTGTGCAGCCGTTGGATCTGAAATTTTTGATTTAGACATTTGCAGAAGTGGTAAAAAGAGTTGGTTCATTAGAAGAAAAAAACTGCAACATATATAATTTTTAGAACTTTTTCTCAACATGATCATTACAACCATCACAATATCTCTAAAAAACTAAGATGCATAATTAACTGATTTGCAAAACCTTTTGCGGAACTTAAAACCAAAAAAAAAACTTAAAACTATAACCTTGTAGAGTTTATGCTTTCTATTATGTGGGATTTGTCGACAACGGATGAACCCTTGCCGGATTTCAAATCAGATAAGAACACCCTCGAGTTAGCCATTAAACAGTGAATTGGTATACTCTAAGAAAGAGATAAGAGAGATGAGGAGAGGATGATTTCTAGAAGATAAATACGAACATATTTATACCCAAATTGACAGAGCTTAGCCGACGCAAACCAAGCATTGAAGAACTTGTAGTGGGCGTCAGATTTAATGGGATTAAACACCAGGAAACCATAACGAAATCTGTTTCAATAACGGTGAAGAAACTCTGTCGCCGTCGCACGTAGAAGAGAGAAGGACACACACTTTTCCGCGTTATCAGATTAAGGTTAGCATCACGGGATTATGAGCCGAATCTAACGTAGATGGTCTAGGAGTGAAGGAAACTCTTATATATATATATATATATATATATATATAGATTTTACAAAAAATCATCTTATATATTTTTTATTTGTATTTTAATATATGTTTACAAACAAAAATTATGTATACATAGGCCACAAATTGTTAATATGCTTCATGCCACCAAATATATCATGCCGTCCCGCACTAGTCAATGACATATTCGGCTCCTCTCAAAACGAAGAGATATTTGGACATAGACCCAAAATGTTCTGATCTATTTAACCACACCCAAAAAAAAATGTGAAACTATTTAGGTGAAAACGGTTACTACTAGTGGAATTAGTGGAATAAATATCAGTGGAATAAGGATGATAGAAAAATTTAGTTTTGTTCCGCTTTTCCTCTCATATATTGTAGAAGAACAAATTTTGGTAAGTTTTAAAACAAATTCCCATTTTCCAGAAAATTTGTGAAATTGTTTTCCATTAGTTTTCATCTCAAATTATTTTTTAATAGTATAAATTCCTTCAATATTTATTCATACGGCCGTGCAACTATTTGCATCATTTGTAAGTTCCATCTATACTATTAAAAGGGAAGGATTCTTTAAAAATCTACTTAAACAATGTTGTTAGACTATTTCGTTAAACTTAACTATTTTTTTTTGTCTTACCTTATATTTCTCTAACTATTAAATATTTTAAATAATTTAAATGAACTCATTTATTATTCTCTCATAATTTATTATATAATTACTATAACATAAAATTCCCATGAATATATGACAGATTATTCAAACATATTTACACATAACGTGATCATTACCACATATAGTTCCATTAATAGTATAAAATTTTCAATGGTTTAGAATTGGAAACTAAAAGCTTTAATGTCAATTATTCAACTATGAAATATTAATTCAATTAATTACATGCAATCAATTATTAAGGTTTGATCTTACATTCTTATATATGAACTAAATGATTAATCTTACCATAAAAAATATCGAATGGGTCTATACGGGTTGGAGATTTAAACGGAATTAGTAAAAAAAATACTGATTTAAATAGAACATGTTTATTTACTTTACAAATTCGAACAGTGCATATGATATGTTTTATTGAATTTTCAGAAATATAAAATATCGTGCACTTTAAATCGGGTAGTTTAGGTTGTTTGGAAAAAAATATAGGATAAATAGTTAACTATTAATTAATTGAATAAAAAATATTAGAGTCATTAATTTTTGGAAAATTTGGTTTATAAATACTATTTATAGGATATTTGGTTATTTAGTAATTAAATATAATTAATATTTGTAGGTATATAATCTATCTTATTAAAACAGAAACATTATGTTGGACATAACATTTATTTTTTAAGTTTTTAAATTAAATACAGCTTTCTATTTTATAGTTAAACCTACATTAAATCACTAATATTCATTTTTCTATACTATTATCCATGTTTCCAAACATTGTATTCATTTCTTTATACTACTAACTATGTTTCCAAACAACACTATAATTAATTTTGTGTCCAAACAATATAAAATATTAGATCTCATCTTTTTAATAATTTCTAACGATTTTCTTAGTATTATTTAGATAAATTAAATGATTAAAAAATTCAAATAATTTATAAAACAACAAAAAATAAACAGAACTTATTTTTTACACGTTTAAATACTACAAAAACATTTCAATCAGTAATAAATAAATTAAATTAATGTATTATTTTATTTATATATCGTAAATAATGGTTATATAATTATTTAAGTAACATAATAATTCAATAATAGCCATTACATATATATATACGTTACACATTTTAAAACAAATATAATAACAAAAAATAATTATAAAATTTTCAAAATAAATGTCATCTAAAAAATCCTTAACACTAATTGTTAACAAATAATTTAAACGATTATAATATAAACCAAATTATTAACAAAATAAATAACACAAAATAATTATAATAAAATTAATTAAGCTATATAAAAGGAGTAATATGATCAAGAAATATTTATACTTCTTATTATTTTATATCTATCATTTTCTCTATCAAAATTTTCTAGAAACGTCATAATTTCACAAAAATTGCAAAACAATGAACTTTAAAATTTGGATTAAAATGTGACAAATTATGTAAATATAACAATTTAAATCAAATTGGATTACATATCGGTCATCCATTCGTTCACTTGGTTAGTCTCGGGTTTTAGTGATTTTTTTAAAAAGATGTATATTTTAAAAAATCTAAATTGAATTATCGGATCACCGGATTAACCGGTTTGAATGCGGGTTCAGTTCGAATTTAAAATCACTGACATAAATACAAAAATATTTTTAATACAAAAAAATCTTATAAATTAACAAAATATTTATTAAATTAACAGTAAAAAAAATCATCATAATATATTCCGCGCTTGCTAAGCGCGAGTCAAGATCTAGTCTATACTATTAAAAGGGAATGATTCTTAAAAAATCTAGTTAAACAATATTGTTGGACTATTTCATTAGACTTAACTATTTTTTTGGTCTTACCTTATATTTCTCTAACTATATAAATACTTTACATAATTTAAATGAACTCATTTATTATTCTCTTGCAATCTATTATATAATTACTCTAACAATAAATCCCCATGAATATAAGACAGATTATTTAAACATGATTAATCTTAATGCTAACTATTCAACTATGAAACATTAATTTATACATGAAATCAGTTATTAATATTTGATCTTACATTCTTATATATGAACTAAATGATTAATCTTTTCATAAAAATATCAAATGGGTCTATACGGGTGGGAGATTTATATGGAATTAATAAAAAAAATTTTGTTTAAATAGAACATGTTTATTTAGTTTACAAATTCTAACAATGCATATAATACGTTTTATTGAATTTTCACAAATGTAAAATATCTTGCACTTTAAATCGGGTATTTTAGGTTGTTTAGAAAAAAAAAATATAGGATAACTAATTAACTATTAATTATTTGGATAAAACTATTCGATTTATTAAATTTTTGCATAATTTGGTAAATAAATATTATTTTTAGGATATTTGGTTATTTAGTTATTTAGAAATTAAATATAATTAATATTTGTATGTATATAATTTGTATTTTAAAATTTTAAGTACTCATTTGATTCGCAGTTCGGTTTCTATTTTTCGGTTCCAAAGATATAGGATATGCTCTGAATTCTTAATTTTGGTTTATTTTTCCAGTTTGGTGTGGTTCAGTGCACCCGTGTAAATATACCCAAACCTATACATTATCTTATATAGAAATTATATAAGAATAATTTATTTAATTTCAAAAATAAACTCGCGCTTTCTAAGCGCGGGTCAAAATCTAGTAACACTTTAAATAGAATAAAATCGGACAAAAATAGATAAAACACTGTTTATCAATATGATATATTTCATTACTCGCTTCCCAATTTATTTCGTTTATTTTTGTTGCCTATGAAAAATGAGATTTCTATTTAGTAGTAGTTGTATTCTCGATTAATTTGTCTCTTTTAAATCGTCAAATGGTTTTATTGAATTAATGTACTGATATATATATAGTACAAAATTAAGGTTACTTTTAAACGATTACATCCACTGATCAAGATTTAATGTACTGATATATATATATATATATATATATATATATGGCTAGTTTATCAGCTTCATTATTTGCTCTCTTATAGTTTTTGGTCATGGCAAAATGTAACGAGCTAGTATAGTCATTTTTAGAATGTCTCCTATATATAATGAAGCTATAATCTGAAGGGGGAAAAAAGCTATAATCTGCTAACATCCTGCTTGTTTCGACTTAATTAACCCCTAAAATGATGTATGGTATCGACTAAAGCAAAACAAAAGACTTATTCTAGATAAATTGAGAATGTTTTTTAGAAAAAGGTGCCATGGGTAAATTTGTTTATCCCAACAACAATGGTTCAATTCCTATGGTGCATATCTCATGTAAACCTCCGTCAATATAATATTAATAATCTATTAGATTTTGATCCGCGCTTTTAAGCGCGGGTTTATTTTCAAAATTAAAAAAAAAATTTAAATTAATTTCTATATAAAATAGTGTATAGGTCTAGGCACATTTATATGGAACTGGTAACCAAACCACATCAAACTCAAATACACGAAATCAAAATTGAAATGCATTTCATAAATAAGTGATCATATCCTATATCTATGGAGCCAAAAATCTAAAACTGAACCGAAAACCAAATAGGTACATGAATTTTTAAATACAAATTATATACCTAAAACTAATAATGTTATGTAGTTTCTAAATAACCAAATATCCTAAAACTACTATTTATAAACCAAATTATACGAAAAATTGAATTATTCGAAAAAATGAATTATCTGATATTTAAACCGAAACCCCAAATGATCCAATATTTTATCTATTAATCTCAAATTACCTAAAAAAAACAGAATCGAAGCAGAACTGAATTGGATCCACATTTTTTTGGGATATTAGTCGGTTCCTAAGTTTACTACCAAATCGAACCAAAACCTCAATAACCCAACTAAATTAAACCAAACAAAATTGGTAAATACATGAATGGCTCCTAAATTTCTAGAACCAAAACACTAAAAACCAAAATACCCGAACCGAAACCAAATATTGGGAACTGATAGTGCATCTACATTTAAATGGTACGAAGAAAGCATTATGTTTTTACAAATTATTTAACTCTTTTTATTGGGGGTACACATGTGATATACAGACAAATTTAAATATATCGAGTGTTTTATATCTGATCTAGACCCGCAGTTGAACCGATAAACCCTTGACGTATATAATCTGGACTGACTTATGTTTTTCATATAGCATTCTATCAAAGGTTCTACCAACTGATATGTTTCCACAAAATTCAGATTTAATGAAAACATGTTAATTAAAAATTGGATAAATAAAAAAAACGTTAATTAACATATGAACCGCCACCAATTACCCTCCGATAAAACCCATAAAAACCTGATAACATTTTTAAAAAAAATATATTAAACTTCTCGTATTCTTTAGTAATGCATAAAACTAAATAAACTATTTGATTTGTCCTTATAAAAACACAGAAAATCTGATAACACTTTTTAAAAAGTTGATTAACTTCTCAAGTTTTATAATAATACATAAAACTAATAAACTATTTGATTTGTCATATAAAGTAAATGTATATGAAATGAGATTATAGTTTAGAAATATATGAAATAAAGTTTACGATATATGGTTTAGAAGTTTATGGAAATATAGTTTAGGGTATAGGGTTTGATTTATACTGAAAATATGATAAAAATCTCTAGAAAATATGTATTTGAACAAATACATAGATTCAAGAAAATACATTAAAATGGTGAGAGTCAAATAAGTATATATTATATGGTTCATTTTATAGGGATTTGGTTTGTATTGAAAATATACATAATACCTTGAACATATTTTGTAAGTTCATACATGGATAACATACCCACTAATTTAATCACGACCGGTAGCATTTTGATTTTTTTATGTATGGTTATTTATATAAGGTCGAAAATATGTGCATTGCATATTATTATTATTTTTTACTTTTTCCTCGCTAGTGAAGTGAATAATAATGCATTCAAAATAATAATGTGTAAAAGGCTATGTTAGATGCAAATATATCGGTGATATAATGATGATAGGTAGTTTGGGTTGTTCCCTATTAATAATACTGATAATTTTGATTAATTAATGTAAGTATAAAATAAGACATATTAAATTGATTTTTTAGAAAGCTTATGAATGTGAAGAAAGAACTGATGAATTTCATGGGTTCAAGCATACGTTTTATAGTTGAAGTTTCTGGCGAAGGCAGTAAATGAGGGAGCGCGACCACTAAACATTTCTGGTTTATTGCAATCAGGAAGATGAACAGAGTAGGGTTTCAATGAAGAGTCTGTCGACGGCGGAGTCTCATATAATGGACCGAGCAATTTAAATAACCCATCATGAAACAATAGTTATCGAAGCCCAAATAGCAGCCCAAA
>NC_027751.1:14591859-14618139 GCF_000695525.1 Brassica oleracea var. oleracea
GTATTTGAACAAATACATAGATTCAAGATAATACATTAAAATGGTGAGAGACAAATAAGAATATATTATATGGTTCATTTTATAGGGATTTGGTTTGTATTGAAAATATACATAATACCTTGAACGTATTTTGTAAGTTCATACACAGATTTAAAAAAAATACATGGATAACATACCCACTAATTTAATCACGACCGGTAGCATTTTGATTTTTTTATGTATGGTTATTTATATAAGGTCGAAAATATGTGCATTGCATATTATTATTATTTTTTACTTTTTCCTCGCTAGTGAAGTGAATAATAATGCATTCAAAATAATAATGTGTAAAAGGCTATGTTAGATGCAAATATATCGGTGATATAATGATGATAGGTAGTTTGGGTTGTTCCCTATTAATAATACTGATAATTTTGATTAATTAATGTAAGTATAAAATAAGACATATTAAATTGATTTTTTAGAAAGCTTATGAATGTGAAGAAAGAACTGATGAATTTCATGGGTTCAAGCATACGTTTTATAGTTGAAGTTTCTGGCGAAGGCAGTAAATGAGGGAGCGCGACCACTAAACATTTCTGGTTTATTGCAATCAGGAAGATGAACAGAGTAGGGTTTCGATGAAGAATCTGTCAACGGCGGAGTCTCATATAATGGACCGAGCAATTTAAACAACCCATCATGAAACAATAGTTATCGAAGCCCAAATAGCAGCCCAAGAGAAACGATTGTAAATTGTTAATATCAAGACACGTGACACGCTTAGACTCTCTTATTTAGTGACGTGACCTCTCAAGAAGAGAGTAAAACTCTTCTTTATAGTATAACAGCAACAGATGCAGCTACACTGGCTACAGTAATAGCACCGTGAATCTGATATAGTTTTTGATTGCATATAACAGGGCTGGAACAGCAAGAAGCACATTGTTCCGGACTGCCTGCAAAATAGACTCATTGCATTATAAAAACTAACCCAATTGAACGTAGAAGTTTCAAATTATATCTACTGGTTAGTAACATCAACATTACAAAATCTAACAAAACCCAATAAACTGTAAAAAGATGATATGTAGATGAGAGAATGTTATGACAACGCCAAGAGATCAGATAACAAAAGGTAAAGAATCTAACTTTAAATTTGAGAATATGCCCTAGGAACTCTAGTACGTCTCTTTAATTAATTTGACTCTTTTTAATTCGCAAAGAAGAAGTACCTGGACAAATATTGAAACAGATAGAAGTGGCTTGTCTCCAACATTTTTGGTGCTTGGCCTACACTTTGAACACAAACAATTAGGCATTGATAGATCCATTCTCAGAAAAGCGAGCGAGTTAAAAATAGATAACAATTTTTAAATCAAATTGCCTGTATGCACAAAACTGAGTGACAGCAATCACCATCAGATCTCTAATAAATGAAAACAGAAAATCTGTCAACGGCGGAGTCTCATATAATGGACCGAGCAATTTAAACAACCCATCATGAAACAATAGTTATCGAAGCCCAAATAGCAGCCCAAGAGAAACGATTGTAAATTGTTAATATCAAGACACGTGACACGCTTAGACTCTCTTATTTAGTGACGTGACCTCTCAAGAAGAGAGTAAAACTCTTCTTTATAGTATAACAGCAACAGATGCAGCTACACTGGCTACAGTAATAGCACCGTGAATCTGATATAGTTTTTGATTGCATATAACAGGGCTGGAACAGCAAGAAGCACATTGTTCCGGACTGCCTGCAAAATAGACTCATTGCATTATAAAAACTCAACCAATTGAACTTAGAAGTTTCAAATTATATCTACTGGTTAGTAACATCAACATTCCAAAATCTAACAAAACCCAATAAACTGTAAAAAGATGATACGTAGATGAGAGAATGTTATGACAATGCCAAGAGATCAGATAACAAAAGGTAAAGAATCTAACTTTAAATTTGAGAATATGCCCTAGGAACTCTAGTACGACTCTTTAATTAATTTGACTCTTTTTAATTAGCAAAGAAGAAGTACCTGGACAAATATTGAAACAGATAGAAGTGGCTTGTCTCCAACTTTTTTGGTGCTTGGCCTACACTTTGAACACAAACAATTAGGCATTGATAGATCCATTCTCAGAAAAGCGAGCGAGTTAAAAATAGATAACAATTTTTAAATCAAATTGTCTGTATGCACAAAACTGAGTGAGAGCAATCACCATCAGATCTCTAATAAATGAAAACAGAAAAGTAAAGTCCCAAAACATACGTTCTAGTGAGGATGATTCTCAGAGATGAGGCTTACCTATTTTATAGGTGTAGTATGATTCACAAACCAAACATCTGAAAACATGAACTTGAGCAAAATCGACGCATAATCTTTACAAAAGAGAGAGTTTCGAGGTGTTACATCTACATGGCCAGAATCACCTCTCTGGATATTTGGATCACTTTCTTATTCCTCTTTTGCAATTTGTGGCTTTATTCATTTTTTCGGAGAACATGGATGGACCTATGAACAGAAGATCCAAACAAAGAGTGATTATTGCAAAATTCATATCAGATTCACAATAATAGAACAAACAGAGAGACCTGAAAAGGAAAAAAACATGACTTGGGTTGTCACATATTATGATCATTCGTTAATCCCTATCTACTCGTTGCCATACATGTAACCTGAGGATCCATGACGTGTTGTAGCAGGCTGCATAGGTTAAAGCTGGAGATGTATTAGGCATGTGAGTTGCAAACCGGTTTACATTCACCGTCACCGGCATCATGGTCGCCTGTTCATATGACAAACAAAAAAATAATCAGAAAAGCTTCATAACGAATTAAAAACAAAAACAAAAACAAAAACAAAAACTATTTTGATAATGAATACAGGAACAAAATGATCTCTAGTGAAGAACTACTATTAGGTTTGAAAGTTCCATCACCAAAACACAAAAAACGCGAGAAAGAATTAAAAAACAAAAAGAAAAACTACATAGTCAAGCCGGATTCACCATGGCGTCCAGGAGAAGCATGTCGTCCCTCGCCGTCACGCTTAACAATCATAGCTTCCCAGATTCTAAGCAAACAGACCCAGCGGTGGAGGTGCAGCGGCTAGCCTTCTAAACGGCGAGGAAGACAAAGGAATTAGCCATTATCGACTTTGATTTTTTAGAAAGCTTATGAATGTGAAGAAAGAACTGATGAATTTCATGGGTTCAAGCATACGTTTTATAGTTGAAGTTTCTGGCGAAGGCAGTAAATGAGGGAGCGCGACCACTAAACATTTCTGGTTTATTGCAATCAGGAAGATGAACAGAGTAGGGTTTCGATGAAGAGTCTGTCGACGGCGGAGTCTCATATAATGGACCGAGCAATTTAAACAACCCATCATGAAACAATAGTTATCGAAGCCCAAATAGCAGCCCAAAAGAAACGATTGTAAATTGTTAATATCAGGACACGTGTCACGCTTAGACTCTCTTATTTAGTGACGTGACCTCTCAAGAAGAGAGTAAAACTCTTCTAGAGTAAAACTCTTCTTTATAGTGTACTAGGATCAACCCGGGCTACGCCCGGGTTTTTGTTTAAATTTTTGTTTTTATTATATATTTTGTATGTTTATTTTGATAATCTATTATAAAAATATAAGTAGCTAGACGATTATAAAACTATTTTCAGTTTTTTTTTTGTCTTATGAATTTCAAAGATTTCAATATTTAAATGTCTGATATTTTTGTTATTGAAAATTATATATAAGGTGATGAGAAAAATGAAAAAAAAAATGATTAAATTTTAGCTATGTGTTCTTTTGTTCGTTATTAAATAACTTAAGGTCGACAAAAAAAAACTTAAGGAAATGGTGGATGAGGAGTAACTCAAAACAAACACTCTATACAATCATCTGCATGAATTTTGAATATCATGTCGTTACTTTAGACTATCTCTACAACTTTGTGCGCCTGATTCAACCAGTGAGCGGTTGTTAGAAGTAGTCACATAGGTGTCCCTTGAGCAATTGTCTCCACTCTCTATTCGAGCCACCTGTTTCTAGTTCCGCCTAAGACTTGCTGGTCTCGTTGATGATGTATATACTCCTGCACCCTGTGTATTGGTATTTTATTGAACTGAGAAAAAAAAGAATTTATTATTAGGTAGAAACATTACTTTTGCGTTACATGTATACAAACGTTTTCTCGGACAAAGACTTAAACCATAATGGTCATGCTTACCATATGAAATTTTTTTTTTTGATCTACAAAATTTATCTACGTTTACTAAAAGAAAACAACTTATTAGGATATATCATGGTATGAAGTGTATACATATGTAAATAGATTAGCATAGCTACATTATAATGGAACAATAAATAATAAAACCTCTGATAGGTAAGTGCATTGTACAACACCTTTTTGTAAGTATACAAACAAAATCAAAAACTTTTTAAAGTAGCAAGGAATCATATTATCCAATAAGAACTGAGACAGCCAAATCTATCAAAAACTGTTAATACAGGAATAAGTGACTTAATTTATATCTACCGAACTCGCAGCGCCTCAATTATATCCCGCTGCAAAAAATAATGACAATTTTTTTTATAATGACAATTTGTGAGACATGTTCTGCTTAAAAATGGTGCAGAACTTATTAATTGTGATGTAACCAAATCAGTGTTTCGTATCAAGAGATGTAACACGGTCAAGCTGTGGCAAACGGCAGTCTCTTGCGTGCATGATTAAACCGTCAGAGAAGTAATCTCAAAGTCAATTTTTTTGGAAAAGTATCATAAAATTGATAATCTAGAAAAGAAAAAGCTTAATATGCATCACCCACAACATCAGATTCTTAGATATAAATAAGTTAATACCATACCTTACCTTCCTCATCATAAGGAAGATAGAAGGATATGAATACTCAGCATAAAACACCAACCATGGTTTTATAGAAACCTGCGTATGCTACCGAACAAACAGTGTTTTTAAACCCGGACCGAACCGGTGGTCGGACCGGATTGAACCATGAACCAAAAATAATCCGGATTGGGTTAGTGCTAAAACCCAACTAAAATCGAACCAGTTAAAAATTCCTATCGAACCGTCAAAAACCCGGGAACCGGTGACCCAATGAACCGCCCAAACTCCGGTTCGCATATATGCAAAAAATTTTGTTAATGAAACAATTAATTTTTCTTCTTTTTAAGTAAAAATAAGATTTATCAAAGATTAATAAAGTATCGTCTCTCATCGTTTTCTTTTGTCGTTTCTACAACTTATAAATTACAAGATTCATAAAGTTTAATATTCACGTCAAGATATTGTTTTTGTCTACTTCTCCCCTTGTTTAAATTTTTATTTCATGATCACTTGTTTTGAAGACTTTAAATAATTAAAATATTTACGTTTTTGAAATTTGTATTTCAAAATGTAACTTTTACCTAATATGTATATATATATTTTTTAAAGGTGATGAAGATTTAGAGTGATAAGATCTGCGAATAAAGTTTAAATGTGCTTTTCATATTGGTTTTAGATTTTAAGTTTTTCTACACATTATGGCTATGTAAACATTTTATTTGATATGATCTATTTTTAAAAAAAAAATATGAATATTATTTATTAAATATTATTAAATCTAGTTTAATCTAAGTAAACCCGATCGAACCCGATTCAGACCGGTCGAACCAAAATGACCTATGACCCAAAAAAAATCCGGTTCGCTAGCCGGTCCGGTTTTAAAAACATTGCGAACAAACAATTATATTGCCAGACACAAATTATAACTATTAGACCAGTCCTAAAAGAAAAATATTGTCTTCCTCAGTCTGTTGAATGCTATCTTTTACTTCTTAATCCCAAATATGAATTAACTCAAGTTTACTGCTCGGTTGAAAAACGAAGCACAATGGTTCATCTCGGCTGATCTTCTGAGATTGGGTTCCTCAATCGCTCTCTCTGTCAGCATACAGAGCTCTTCACCTATTATGAGAGATGCAACCAACTTAGGATTCACCACTAATAATCCCGTATCTCCCATGGTAATAAAGTACAGAGGATATATGCTTTTGTTAGGTCTCCAGAAATACAAAACCATTTTCTTTAAAAGAATAATATATAATTTATTTTTCTTAAAAACATTCAACAAATTAATTAGAAGTAAGAGCTCGGGCCATGTTTGTATATTCCCTTTCAAATGCGTTCAGGGTTTGGAAACATCAGTTCGGCTTGAAGCATATTGCCCTGAGTCATCACCATGTTTTTCAATTTGAGAACAGCATACCACAGCTTCCAAGGTTCATCCCATGACTTGAGGCGCAATCTGAAGCTTTCCAACCTGGAACTAATACAACAAAAACAGAATAAACAATCAATAGATTATTCAGTTACAAAACACCTCACCACCCTATTTTATGATGCAAGCATCCTAGAAATGGAGCACTCTGACGAAATTTTGAGATGAACATCTGAGGGGGAGGTCATCAGAGGTGGCAATGATTTTGCGAGTTGAAACTTTTGTAAAGAGGCTAATGAGATGTGGAGGTTTCACTTATTTATAGTGCTCTGTTGATATAATTTTGAAACGTATATACTGAAAGTTATTGGGAGATGAGCATATGGATTGAATGAGAGAAATAAATACCTTTGATTGAAGGAAGTAGGAAGTCTGAATCCATAAGTGAGATTGATATCAGTTCCTTATAAACTTCAAGGCAGCCGGACGAAAGACTGAGATCTTGTAAAACAAAAAGGATATGATCAATAACACAACTAACATGCACATAATCAAAAAAGAGATCATGAGAGAAGAATCGAATTACAACTCACAGGTTTGATCCCTAACAAAAATCAGAGACTCATTAGATCTTTCCGGTGATTGCAAATCTTGTGCCTGAGACAAATCTTTGAGGTAAACTTCTGCAGTCGATTGTAATCCTGAACATGTTCAGACAATAGCTAATTGAACCTGATTTTTAAACCTCAAGGTTGAATCGTGGGAAAACGTGTTTGCAGTTTCCTGTAAAAACGGTAAAGCCAATTATGACTTTCTATGAATGACAAATCATTTATCATGAAGATCTAGAATTCAATGAAATCAAGCTGGAGTGGTCTTTCATGTCTACTGGAATTGAGAAACTTTTTGTCTATGGCGACAAAACCCTAAGTGAAGTTGATTTAGAGAGAAGAGATAAACTAAATCAGACATAATCTGTGAACTGTGAGGATGATGTTATGAGGCCTTACCTTTTTATAAGTGGAAATCCAATAGAGAGAGAAGAATCATTGAATGAGTAATCGTGCTTGCAGCGGATGGAAAGAGTTATGATCTCTTAAATGGCGTCGCATCAATACAACTGGTAACGCCTTTGAGGAGAAGAGTCACAAACGAAACGCCACGAACCAAGATAGATGCAAAGATTACTCAAAAAGATTAATCTCACACAACTTTTTAGAAACTCCGCTGTTGGTAGCCCTAATCAGTTTGAGCAGGAGTTGACGAACCCTAAAACTAAATGTCGGCTACGCTTTACGAAGATGAAGAAGAATAATGGGACAACCTTTTCTTTATTCTCAGACTATATCACCTAATTGCAAGCCTACAACATTTTTACACGCTTAAGCCCAATTGAAACTAAACGAAAGCGAGAATTTGTTCAGTAGGAGAAACACGTGGCAGTTTCTAGTGACTCTACTTAGTGACGTGTCTCTCTTCTTACACTATCAACATTGGTTAAGTTATTCAACACCCATATTTTTTTCTTTTAGATAGGATAAGACTTGCGCTTTGCGCATAGGGAGTTTATTTGTATATATTATCGATAATTTACTTTATATATTTCATCATTTTATTTATACATATACAATATTTTTTGTTGTTATTATATAATTTCTTTCCGATGGATCAGATCAATTTTTATTAAAAATTTATTGAACAAAACTATAATTAATATATCATGGGTCAAAATTTAGTAACACTTTAAATAGAATAAAATCGGACAAAAATAGATAAAAACATTGTTTATCAATATGATATATTTTATTACTCGCTTCCCAATTTATTTCGTTTATTTTTGTTGCCTATGAAAAATGAGATTTCTATTTAGTAGTAGTTGTATTCTCGATTAATTTGTCTCTTTTAAATCGTCAAATGGTATTATTGGATTAATGTACTGATATATATATAGTATAAAATTAAGGTTACTTTTAAAAGATTACATCCACTGATCAAGATTTAATGTATATATATATATATATATATATATATGGCTAGTTTATCAGCTTTATTATTTGCTCTCTTATAGTTTTTGGTCATGGCAAAATGTAACGAGCTAGTATAGTCATTTTTGGAATGTCTCCTATATATAATGAAGCTATAATCTGAAGGGGAAAAAAAACTATAATCTGCTAACATCCTGCTTGTTTCGACTTAATTAACCCCTAAAATGATGTATGGTATCGACAAAAGCAAAACAAAAGACTTATTCTAGATAAATTGAGAATGTTTTTTAGAAAAAGGTGTCATGGGTAAATTTGTTTATCCCAACAACAATGGTTCGATTCCTATGGTGCATATCTCATGTAAACCTCCGTCAATATATAATTAATAATCTACTAGATTTTGACCCGCGCTTAAAAGCGTGGGTTTATTTTCAAAATTAAAAAAATATTTTAAATTAATTTCTATATAAAATAGTGTATAGGTCTAGGCACATTTATATGGAACTGGTAGCCAAACCACATCAAACTCAAATACACGAAATCAAAATTGAAATGCATTTCATAAATAAGTGATCATATCCTATATCTATGGAGCCAAAAATCTAAAACTGAACCGAAAACCAAATAGGTACATGAATTTTTAAATACAAATTATATACCTAAAACTAATAATGTTATGTAGTTTCTAAATAACCAAATATCCTAAAACTACTATTTATAAACCAAATTATACGAAAAATTGAATTATTCGAAAAAATGAATTATCTGATATTTAAACCGAAACCCCAAATGATCCAATATTTTATCTATTAATCTCAAATTACCTAAAAAAAAACAGAATCGAAGCAGAACTGAATTGGATCCACATTTTTTTGGGATATTAGTCGGTTCCTAAGTTTACTACCAAATCGAACCAAAACCTCAATAACCCAACTAAATTAAACCAAACAAAATTGGTAAATACATGAATGGCTCCTAAATTTCTAGAACCAAAACACTAAAAACCAAAATACCCGAACCGAAACCGAATGTTGGGGACTGATAGTGCATCTACATTTAAATGGTACGAAGAAAGCATTATGTTTTTACAAATTATTTAACTCTTTTTATTGGGGGTACACATGTGATATACAGACAAATTTAAATATATCGAGTGTTTTATATCTGATCTAGACCCGCAGTTGAACCGATAAACCCTTGACGTATATAATCTGGACTGTCTTATGTTTTTCATATAGCATTCTATCAAAGGTTCTACCAACTGATATGTTTCCACAAAATTCAGATTTAATAAAAACATGTTAATTAAAAATTGTATAAATAAAAAAAAACGTTAATTAACATATGAACTGACACCAATTACCCTCCGGTAAAACCCATAAAAACCTGATAACATTTTTAAAAAAAAATATTAAACTTCTCGTATTCTTTAGTAATGCATAAAACTAAATAAACTATTTGATTTGTCCTTATAAAAACCCGGAAAATCTGATAAAACTTTTTAAAAAGTTGATTAACTTCTCAAGTTTTATAATAATACATAAAACTAAATAAACTATTTGATTTGTCATATAAAGTAAATGTATATGAAATGAGATTATAGTTTAGAAATATATGAAATAAAGTTTAGGATATATGGTTTTGAAGTTTATGGAAATATAGTTTAGGGTATAGGGTTTGATTTATACTGGAAATATGATAAAAATCTCTAGAAAATATGTATTTGAACAAATACATAGATTCAAGAAAATACATTAAAATGGTGAGAGTCAAATAAGTATATATTATATGGTTCATTTTATAGGGATTTGGTTTGTATTGAAAATATACATAATACCTTGAACATATTTTGTAAGTTCATACATGGATAACATACCCACTAATTTAATCACGACCAGTAGCATTTTGATTTTTTTATGTATGGTTATTTATATAAGGTCAAAAATATGTGCATTGCATATTATTATTATTTTTGACTTTTTCCTCACTAGTGAAGTGAATAATAATGCATTCAAAATATTAATGTGTAAAAGGCTATGTTAGATGCAAATATATCGGTGATATAATGATGATAGGTAGTTTGGGTTGTTCCCTATTAATAATACTGATAATTTTGATTAATTAATGTAAGTATAAAATAAGACATATTAAATTTCTAGTGAATAAGTCTAACAACCTTGTTTAAATAGATTTTTAATAACATAGATGTTTTGTTTGTTTCAAAGTCTGGCAGATCTCGAAACTTAAGATGCATAAAAATCCTTAAACCCATATAACTTATTGCGGTCACCCTTGTTTAAGCGGGTGAAAAGTCAAAACTCTTTGTCTTTTTGTTTTCTTTTTGATCTATCTTTTTCATTCTTGATATAATTTTTTTTGTTAAAATTTAATTTGTAAGCGACGTTTGGTGAACCAAACTAAAATTTGGGTCTGGTGCAATCCTGTTGATTGGATTATTCCTCTCACTTTTCTGGTAGGGAATTTTATTTTATTTTTCCACGTTTTTAGCGTAGATAACAAATCTGTGGGACTCATCTCATGTTTGATATTATTTTAAAAAAATGTAAATATGCTTATAAATATTGATTTTATATTGTTCTTGTAGTACATCATCGAGACTAGAAGAGTAATTTTGTACAGTTTTCATTTGATCAAGCTCCTAACTGCTAATCATCAGGTTTAATTAGTTCTCTAATGCTTGTGATTGATGTAAATATGCATGTGTATGTTCATTTGATAATCTGTGATTATGTTTTTCTAATTTGCAGAGATGGCAACGAATGGAACGACGACGAAGCCACCACTGATGCCTTCTCCTCTGGGTAATTCTAAGTTTTTGCAGGTTTATTCTCTCAAAATATTCTTTCAAATCTCTAGAATCAATTGAGTTTAAAAATGCAGTAAATGTTTTAGTATAATGTGTAATATTTTAGTATAATGTGTAATTAAGTCATAATTTGATACTCGTTTTGTATTTAGATCTCAGTCTCACATAAATGGATTTGATTGTTGAAACTGAACGTGCTTGGATGATTTTGTAAATTGCAGTCAAATATGAGGATCTTGGTGACAGGAGGAGCTGACTTCATTGGTTCACATTTGGTTGATAGATTGATGCAAAACGAAAAGAATGAAGTGATCGATCGTCGCTGATAATTACTTCACAGGATCAAAAGACAATCTCAAGAAATGGATTGGTCATCCAAGATTTGAGTTCATTCGTCATGGTATTATCATCTTCTTAATCACCTTATGTAATATATATAGAGAGAGAAAACAATGCATTAATTAACTAACTCTATTATTAATCTTCAGATGTGACAAAAACCTCTCATGGTAGAGGTTGATCAAATCTACCATTTAGCATGTCATGCATCTCCAATTTTCTACAAATACAACCCTGCTAAGGTTCGTCAAATTTCATTAATTCAAAATTCATTAATACAAACCATGACTACTTTCTCTGTATCATTTTAAGTGGTATTTAATGTTTTTGCACAAAGATTAAAAAAAAATATTTTTATGCAATTTATATTGGTTACATAAACTAACATTAAATAAAATTAATTCAACCAATAAGAAAAAAATACAGTATTTTATAATTGGTCACAAATTTTAAATGACATTAAATTTTATCTAGAATTGTGAGAACATCACTTATTATGAAACAAAATAAAAATCTATAAACACCATTTAAAAGTGATACGGAGGAAGTAATGTTTTATGATTTATGATCATAACTAGGGGAAGCCCGCCCTACGGGCGAGGAAGCCGATGGAAAAAATAATTAAATCATCTATAAGAGTCTTATCATTTATTATGATTTAAAACTGTGTTTGAAGTTCAATGATTTAAATTGCATGTACTAAAGCATGTCTCACATAAAATCAAAAGAATTGAAGCTACTAAACTTGTGGCTCACCGGCAGTGAGTGCCAGATATCTTCGGCATAACGAACATTGATGGGGCGCTGACAACAGAGACCAAATGCTCTCTCTCAGCTCTACTCATTTTTGCAGCCTCCATACACTGAGCATCCGCAAGGGTCACAGCGGAAGCAACGTCCATGTCAAGTTTTAGCCATCTGCTCATCCCTTCTAGAGATAGAAGACATGGTGGTGGTGGCTGCAATAACAGCAACAGATGCAGCTACACTGGCTACAGTAATAGCACCGTGAATCTGATATAGTTTTTGATTGCATATAACAGGGCTGGAATAGCAAGAAGCACATTGTTCCGGACTGCCTGCAAAATAAACTCATTACATTATAAAAACTCAACCAATTGAACTTAGAAGTTTCAAATTATATCTACTGGTTAGTAACATCAACATTCCAAAATCTAACAAAACCCAATAAACTGTAAAAAGATGATACGTAGATGAGAGAATGTTATGACAATGCCAAGAGATCAGATAACAAAAGGTAAAGAATCTAACTTTAAATTTGAGAATATGCCCTAGGAAAACTCTAGTACAGACTCTTTAGTTAATTTGACTCTTTTTAATTAGCAAAGAAGAAGTACATGGACAAATATTGAAACAGATAGAAGTGGCTTGTCTCCAACTTTTTTGGTGCTTGGCCAACACTTTGAACACAAACAATTAGGTATTAATAGATCCATTCTCAGAAAAGCGAACGAGTTAAAAATAGATAACAATTTTGAAATCAAATTGTCTGTATGCACAAAACTGAGTGAGAGCAATCACCATCAGATCTCTAATAAATGAAAACAGAAAAGTAAAGTCCCAAAACATACTTTCTAGTGAGGATGATTCTCAGAGATGAGGCTTGCCTATTTTATAGGTGTAGTATGATTCACAAACCAAACATCTGAAAACATGAACTTGAGCAAAATCAACGCATAATCTTTACAAAAGGGGGGGTTTCGAGGTGTTACATCTACATGGCCAGAATCACCTCTCTGCATATTTGGATCACTTTCTTATTCCTCTTTTGCAATTTGTGGCTTTATTCAATTTTCCGGAGAACATGGATGGACCTATGAACAGAAGTTCCAAACAAAGAGTGATTATTGCAAAATTCATATCAGATTCACAATAATAGAACAAACAGAGAGACCTGAAAAGGAAAAAAACATGACTTGGGTTGTCACATATTATGATCATTCGTTAATCCCTATCTACTCGTTGCCATACATGTAACCTGAGGATCCATGACGTGTTGTAGCAGGCTGCATAGGTTAAAGCTGGAGATGTATTAGGCATGTGAGTTGCAAACCGGTTTACATTCACCGTCACCGGCATCATGGTCGCCTGTTCATATGACAAACAAAAAAATAATCAGAAAAGCTTCATAACGAATTAAAAACAAAAACAAAAACAAAAACAAAAACTATTTTGATAATGAATACAGGAACAAAATGATCTCTAGTGAAGAACTACTATTAGGTTTGAAAGTTCCATCACCAAAACACAAAAAACGCGAGAAAGAATTAAAAAACAAAAAGAAAAACTACATAGTCAAGCCGGATTCACCATGGCGTCCAGGAGAAGCATGTCGTCCCTCGCCGTCACGCTTAACAATCATAGCTTCCCAGATTCTAAGCAAACAGACCACAAAATATAAAATAAAATAAAAAATCTAACATATAAGAAAAATATAACATATAAGGTGTCTTCATTTTTGTATTTTAAAGTTGTTTTAAAAAACAATTATAACATATAAGGTTTCCTCATTTTTGTAATTTAAAGTCATTTTAAAAAAATTAAAATATAACATTTAAAAAAAAATCTAATTTTTTTATTATATGGTTAATGTGATTATTTATTTATTTTTAATAATATAAAATTAAACAAAAATGAAGAAGGATGCAAAAATTGTTATCAAATCTTTATTATTCATAATCATTAGTTGCCATATATATGTAAATCATATTAGGTAATTTCGTAGCTTTTATTTAAGGAAAGAATACACACTTCTTATATTTTAGGTTAATATAATGTTTCTAGTGGACATTAAACAAATTATGACATAAAAAACCTTATCTTTTCCATCGAACACATTCTTTAAAAAAGTGAACAGTATTGTTTTCACAGTTGAATTATATTGACTTTTATCTTCCATATGGTTTTGAAAGCTTTCAAATCAACCATCGAATTGATACATGTCATTTTAATGTTTTTAGTCGTATACTTAAGGAAAACTTACATTTTTGTAATATAAAATCGTTTTAAAAAATTCAAAATATAACATAAAAGAAAAAAATCTAACATATAAGAAAAATATAATATATAAGGTGTCCTCATTTTTGTATTTTAAAGTCGTTTAAAAAATATTTCTCATTTTTGTAATTTAAAGTCATTTTAAAAAATTCAAAATATAACATATAAGAAAAAATCTAATTTTTTTTATTAAATGGTTAATGTGATTGTTTAATTTTTTTAGTAATATAAAATTAAACAAAAAAAAATACAAAATTGAGGTTACATCTTTTCAAATGCTTCTCAATCTTTCTTCCACCTAATCATTCAACACTCACATTAATTTTAACCTCTATAATAGTTTTGTTTAATAAAATTCAACATCATACCACACTATTTTATCTTATAATTTTATACTACATATTAATAACAATTTTCATGTAAAATTAAATAATTTTAAAATTATTATTAGATTATGATTCAGAAAAGATGTTTTAAATTATAAATACAAATTTATTGGGAAAAAGTAAACTATTTTAAATAAGTTTTTGTTAAAACAATGAATCAAATTTTTAGAATCACAAAAAATAAATTTTGATATGATAACATTGAAAACGAATTTGGTTACTATAAAAACCCAGTCACCCATAAAATAAATACTTGTTATCGTCATTGTTAGATATGGGTTGGTACGGTTAAGGCCGGTATGTTGGTATGTCGGTTGTGATAACGTATGTAGTAAAAAAGTATGTATCATTATGTGATAAGGACTAGAAGATATGATACTCTCTAGAAGATCTCCTAAGAGTTGTATATAAGTCTTGTACTACGTATGTGAATATACACGATTCCAGTAATACTCTCTTCAAGTTTACATGGTATCAGAGCTTGAGTGAAGATCAAATTTGTTAGAGAGAAAGTATGAGTAAAGATTTGGCAACAGTCGCCGGTGGCGGTCACGATATCAATAACAAAATGTTCTCGCCGTATTTATTAGCTACATCTGATAACCCAGGTGCGTTGATCTCTCCAGTCCAGTTGACAGGAGAGAACTACGCAGAGTGGTCGTCAGAGCTAGAGAACGCGCTTCGTGCCAAGCGCAAAACGGGTTTCATTGACGGGTCGTTAGTGATGCCTGATGAGAAGGTTAATCCCGAAGAAGCAGAGATGTGGAAGACAGTCAATTCAATGATTGTGGGTTGGATCAGGGCGTCGATCTCGCCCACAGTCAAATCAACGGTGACCTTCACAACAGACGCATACAAGATGTGGAGTGATCTGAAGAGAAGGTTCTCCGTGGGCAATGCGGTACGAGTGCATCAGCTGAAGGCGGAGTTGGCAGCCTGCAAGCAGAATGGTGCGAGTGTGATGGAGTATTTTGGGCGTTTGACTCTGAGGTGGGAGGAGCTGTTAAGTTACAAACCACTTCCTACGTGTACGTGTGGTGCTTCAGAGAAGATCGCTCAAGAGTATGAAGAAGAAAAGGTTCATGCGTTTTTGATGGGACTCGACGATGCTCGGTTCGGTAATGTGTGTACTAACATCATTGGGCTTGAGCCGCTTCCTGATCTCAACTCAGTGTATCAGCGGGTTGTGAGAGAAGAGAGGCATCTGTTGTCGTCTCGTGTGGAGTCCCGACAAGAAGCTGTAAGCTTTGTGACGAAGGCTGAGTCGACAATAGAAACTGCATCCATGAATGGTCTTGTTGCAGCGACAGCACGGGGACGTGGAGGAGTAGTGCTGTGCTCACATTGCGGTCGCTCAGGCCATGAGAAGAAGGACTGCTGGCAGATCATCGGCTTTCCAGAGTGGTGGACAGAACGCAATCGTGAAGGAGATCATGGTGGTCGTGGAAGAGCCAGAGGCAGAGGACGTAATCAACCTCGTGCTCATGCCGCCCAGGGTTCAGCAGGGGGAGGTGTGTCGCCTCTTACATCTGAGCAATGGGCGTCGTTGACAGCACTTTTGAAGCAGCAGAAACCGCACTTGATCCCGGATAAACTCAATGGTAAGAAACAGACGGGTGAGGTGATCCTAGACACCGGAGCCTCACATCACATGACTGGGGATGAGAAGTTGCTGACTGATTTAAAAGCAGTAGTCAGCTGTCCCGTTAGTTTTGCAGATGGTAGTCAGGTGTTTGCGTCTATGAGCGGTTCTTTGCGACTGTCTGAGACTATTACTTTGTCTCATGTTCTGTTTGTGCCAAATTTAAGTTGCACATTACTCTCAGTTGCGAAATTACTTAAGCAAGTTGGCTGCTTTGCGATCTTTACTGACACTCTCTGCATTTTACAGGACCGTTTTACGAGGACCCTGATTGGAGCCGGTGAAGAACGGGACGGGGTCTATGTTTATCGGTATATCACGATCGCAAGAGGGCACAGAGTTAAGGCTGCTGAAGATAAGACTTTGTGGCATCGGAGATTGGGACATCCTTCATTTGGTGTTTTAGGAAATTTGCCTTTTGTATCTGGTGTTTTAAATAGCTCTGACAAGTTCGGAGGCTGTGAAATTTGTTTTAAATCAAAGCAGACTCGAGGGTTTTTTGCCGAGAGTATTAATAAAGCTTCAGTTTCTTTTGAGTTGATACATGTTGATTTGTGGGGGCCGTATCGCGAACCATCTTCATGTGGTGCAGTCTACTTCTTAACAATAGTTGATGATTTTTCGAGAGCAGTCTGGATTCATCTGTTGCTCGAGAAATCTGAAGTAAAGACTGTACTACCAAACTTTTGTAAACTGGTCCATCGACAGTTCGCGCGCCTGGTGCAAAAGGTCAGAAGCGACAACGGCAGCGAGTTCATGTGTCTGTCCAAGTATTTTGTGGAGAATGGTATAATACATCAGACTTCATGTGTTGCAACGCCTCAGCAGAACGGCAGAGTCGAGCGTAAGCACCGTCACATTCTCAACGTCTCGCGATCACTATTGTTTCAAGCGGACCTGCCCGTGAAATTTTGGGGTGAGAGTGTGCTCGCTGCAGATCACGTTATCAATAGAACGCCATCAAGCTTACTCGACGGCAAAACACCTTATGAGTGTCTGTATGGAAAGCCGCCATCTTACACAGACATTAAAGTCTTCGGCTGTCTGTGCTTTGCTCATAAGATGTTGCGAGATAAAGACAAGTTTAAGGAGCGTAGCCGGCGTTGCATATTCGTGGGTTATCCATTTGGCAAGCGTGGGTGGAAGTGCTACGATCTTGAAACACATGAGGTGTTTGTCTCCAGAGATGTAGTGTTCAGCGAGACAACATTTCCATGCAGCGTGGAGAGCACAATCGTATCACCAGATCACACAAGTGCTCTGGTAGTTGTGGATGTTGATCTTGGGGACTATGAAACAGCGCGAGCGGTGATGGACTGCAGGGGGAGTCAATCACAAGAAGCTGCGAAAGAATCAACAGCTTCAAAGGAAGTGGAAGCTCAAGTCGCTGCCCCTGTAGTCACTGGTGTATCTGTACCTGCAAATGTTGAAGTTACGATTTTAGAATCTGTACCTAGAGAAGAACAAGTTGTTGAAGCAGCACCCGCATCTGAGCCAGTACAAGAGCTTGGAAGGGGACATCGAGTACTGCAGGCGTCGGTCAAATTGAAAGACTACATCTGCTACAACTCGCAATGTCTCTCTGATAAACATAAACCTGTCTCGTCTTCATCATCACCGCCTCCATCATCATCCTCTACAAATGGTCCAGGTAACAACACCTCTCATCCGATATCAGCTTATGTTTCTGACGCGGTCTTCTTAGAGAAACACCAAGTGTTCCTTGCAGCTATAACCGCAGGGATCGAGCCGAGAAGCTTCAAAGAAGCAATGCGTGATCCTCGTTTCAGAGAGGCAATGTCTAGCGAGGTGGTTGCACTCGAAAGAGAAAGGATGTGGGATGTTGTAGACTTGCCAAAAGGGAAGAAGGCATTGAGTAACCAGTGGATACACAAGATCAAATACAATGCAGATGGGACGGTCGAACGGTACAAGTCACGTTTGGTCGTTTGTGGTAATAAGCAAACCGAGGGAGTGGACTATGATGAGACGTTTGCACCGGTAGCTAAGTTGACTACCGTGAGAACCTTGTTGGAAGTAGGGGTGGCTTTGAATTGGGAGATACATCAGATGGATGTACATAACGCCTTTCTTCACAGTGACTTGAAGGAGGAAGTGTATATGAAGTTGCCTCAAGGTTTTCAGACAGACGATCCATCAAAGGTGTGTAGGTTGAGGAAGTCTCTCTATGGGTTGAAGCAGGCACCACGTTGTTGGTTCGCTAAACTCACTAGTGCTCTCAAAACCTTCGGTTTCAAACAATCGTATGCGGACTACTCGCTGTTCACATATATAAGGGATGGGAAGTCGCTGCGAGTACTGGTGTATGTCGATGATCTGGTCATTGCAGGGAATGATCTGGTAATGCTGGAGAAATTCAAGGTCTATTTGAGCAAGTGTTTCAAAATGAAAGATCTGGGGAAGCTGAAATATTTTCTTGGTATTGAGATAGCAAGAGGACCGCAGGGTATGTTCTTGTCGCAGAGAAAATATGCACTTGATATCATTGCAGAGGCTGGCTTGCTGGGCTGTAAGCCCGTGACTACTCCCATGGAGCAGAACCACAAGCTGCTCTCTGATAAGGGTCCTTTGTACAAAGATCCAACACGGTTTAGGAGGTATGTTGGTAGACTTGTGTACCTTACCATTACATGTCCAGAACTGTGCTACTCTATTCATGTCTTGTCGCAAGTGATGCATCAGCCAAGAGAAGTTCATTGGGATGCCGTGGTGCGCATACTGAAGTATCTGAAAGGGTGTCCAGGCCAGGGTGTTATGCTGAAAGCGGTGAGCGATCTTCGGGTGCGAACGTTCTGTGATTCTGATTGGGCTTCATGCCCGAACACTCGCAGGTCCTTGTCTGCTTTCATCGTGCTGCTTGGGGACTCACCAATCTCTTGGAAGACAATGAAACAAGATACTGTGTCGCATTCGTCGGCGGAGGCTGAGTATAGGTCGATAGCTGCGGCGTTAAGAGAGATGAAGTGGCTCAAACGATTGCTGGCAGACATGGGGATAAAACATAACATGCCGATGGAGTTGTTTTGCGATAGTAAGGCAGCATTGTACATCGCCGCGAACCCTGTGTTCCACGAAAGAACAAAACATATTGAAGCCGATTGTCATAGTGTTTGGTACGCTGTACAGGATCGCTTGATAGTCACCAGATATGTTCGTACGACGGAGCAGCTCGCAGATATTATGACAAAGGCGTTGGGGAGTGCTGCATTTCACTATCTACAGTCCAAGTTAGGAGTTCGCAACTTGCACTCTCCTACTTGAGGGGGAGTGTTAGATATGGGTTGGTACGGTTAAGGCCGGTATGTTGGTATGTCGGTTGTGATAACGTATGTAGTAGATAAGTATGTATCATTATGTGATAAGGACTAGAAGATATGATAATCTCTAGAAGATCTCCTAAGAGTTGTATATAAGTCTTGTACTACGTATGTGAATATACACGATTCCAGTAATACTTTCTCCAAGTTTACATATTAATGTATAATTTGATTTTAAAAAGTTACTTTCATATTTTAATGCAGTTTACGCCCTCCTTCCAAAATAAACAATTCACGTTTGGTTCATAAGCTAACACTTGTTTTTGTGGTCCCAAATTTGCTTTTTTCAACAGGTTGAAAAAATTCAACCGTGTTTAATCCAGCTCAACATTTTCATGTTTTCAACAAACCCACTGCACCTCTTCAACAGTTGAATAACAAAATTCAACACCCCATTGTATATGGTCGTAGAGAGACAAAGTCTTCTTTATACTAATATATAAGATAATCAGGGTTTTCTTTTGTTTTAATTCAGACGATAAAAACAAATGCGACTGGCACACTTAACATGTTGGGACTAGCTAAGCGAGTTGGAGCAAAAAATTTGCTTACTTCCACATCTGAAGTGTACGGTGATCCTCTTGTTCATCCTCAAACCGAGAGCTATTGGGGAAATGTAAACCCCATCGGTAAGTAATTATACTGTTTAATCGTAATAGTCTCCAAGCTACTAATTAATTAACTATGATGCAGGTGTTAGAAGCTGTTACGATGAAGGAAAACGTGTTGCATAGACTCTGATGTGTGATTACCATAGGCAACATGGGATTGGTAAATTATTCCACCATATTCTATTTATTTGAATACTTTTGATTAGCTAATTAGTTATTATTGTTACCGGGTTATTGTAGAAATACGCATAGCGAGAATATTCAACACATATGGTCCTCGTATGAACATTGATGATGGTCGTGTCGTGAGCAACTTCATTGCTCAGGCTCTCAGGTGAAAATCAAGTTGTTGAATCTGTCTCTTTTTTTTTTGTTAACCAGGTAAAAATTTGAGTTGAATCTTACTATCCTAGACTAATGTTTGGTTTTGCAGAGGAGAGGCTCTAACTGTTCTTTTTTTTTTTTTTGTGGACAAACTGCTTCATTTAAATTAAAGGTTCGTTACAAAAGCTTTCAAGGTTTGCTTTGCCAACATATCAGCAGCCATTACAGAGCTTCTGGTTACCCAATGAAAAGAAACTGAAATAAAACCTTCCGATAGAGTCCTAATATCAGAGAGGATTTCATGCAAATCTGAGATGTTTGAACCATCTTTTATTGCTGTCACCAATATCTTCGAGTCCGATTCAAAGGAGATTTGCTTGTAATCCCGTAAAAGTGCCTGCTCCATTGCTGAAAGCATAGCTAGACCCTCCGCCACGAGGGGTGATTTCACGTGTGTGAAAATTTCTGAGTCTGATCTGACTAGACCACCACTCTGAGTTGTGAAAAACCAGGCTGCTCCCGCGGCTCTAACTGTTCAGAAACAAGGAACACAAACCCGAAATTTCTGTTATGTTTCAGACATGGTATGTATGTCCATTCTATATAGAAAAGATGTATATAACAAATTATTACATAGTTCAAAACTTTGGTATTGTAGGTCGATGGTCTAATGTGTCTGATGGAAGGAAACCAGACCAATCAATATAGGCAATCCAGGCGAATTCACGATGGTCGAACTCGCTGAGACGGTTAAAGATGTTAGCATTTGTCTTTCTTATTGTTGCATTTTTCACAGAAATGTGATTATACCGAGAATTGAGAATTGATGCAGCTTATAAAACTGGACGTGGAGATAAAGATGGTGGAGAATACACCAGATGATCCGAGGCAGAGGAAACCAGATATAAGCAAAGCTAAAGAAGTTCTTGGTTGGGAACCAAAGGTGAAGCTCCGTGAAGGGCTTCCTCTTATGGAAGAAGATTTTTGTCTCAGGCTTGGCGTTCTCGAGAAATAAAGTAATCACAAGAAGTGAGAACATGTGTTTTTAAATTTCATTTAATTGTGTGTTTTTATCAGTCATTTTTGAGTTTGTTGGGAATAAGGATGTGGTGACTAGTAACATTTTCAAGAGTGGTTTTGTTATTACTTTGAATTTTTCTTAAAAATGTGATCAGTGAGATGTTTTCTGCATTTTTTTTCTTTTGCAAAATTAGAGTCATACTGACACTGATCTTGTGAAAACTGAAATATTTCATACTACAGTATTTTTGCTTGTACTTTAACCCAAATGAATGATCGAATAAATGAAACTAAAGGAATGGTAATTAGTGGAATCTAATTGAACGAAATTAGTATTCCATTTGTTCCGGAACTATTTTTAGGTGGAGTGAATTTACAAAAAAATGTTGTTATTTTTTTGGAATGACAAAGAATAATATGGAATAGTCTTTTTTTTTTTTTTCATTGCAACTGGTGAACATTTCGTGAAATAAGAAGGAATTAAGTATTCATGAAGTTTCTATAACCCTCAGAGTTCTTCGAGTCATTCGAAACATGTTAAAATCCAGAGTTTTTGTTCTTGAATATTTCGGTTTAAATAGTTACATATAAATCAAGCCTACAGTTTTTAATGCAATGATTGGTGGCTTGGTGATGCACAGACGTAAAAGTGAAGCCGTTGATATTTTGTAACATACAAGATGTTTATGTAATGCCCAATAGTGTGACCATTCAAGAACGTATTATGTTCTTGTATCAAATCTAGAACACATGTGTTGTACGAGTTCTCCAAGATGATTTGATCTCACATACATCTCGGTATTTACATCGCCCGGCAATTTACAATCAATGGAGTCTTTAAGTGACCGAACATATAAAGCACAAGAGCTTTGATCTCAACAACTTGAAAACCGAAAGCACCAGAAAACGACATCGCTTCACTCCAGATAACATACACATCCAAAACCGGCCCGGTTAACTTGGTTCAGTTACACGGTCCAACTACTGAAAAGCACAATCCTTGATTTTACCTAAAAAGCAATTCGATTCATCAGTAATCGACGATGCATATCTTTTATTATACGTTCTCTCGGATCGCCATCCTTAGCCGTACAATAAAAAGATAAATCGAACGGCTGCGATTTATTATCGAAGATAGTCGTCTTCTTTATAACTCACCGTCTGATTCTAAAACCCTCAAATCATCCAATTTTCCTTCATTCAATCCTAAAGAAAGTTAAAAAAAAATGTCAGGAAGAGGAAAAGGAGGAAAGGGATTGGGAAAAGGAGGAGCGAAGAGGCACAGGAAAGTTCTCAGAGACAACATCCAAGGGATCACGAAGCCTGCGATTAGGCGACTCGCTCGCAGAGGAGGCGTGAAGCGGATCAGCGGCTTGATCTACGAAGAGACGAGAGGAGTTTTGAAGATATTTCTCGAGAATGTGATCAGAGACGCCGTGACTTACACCGAGCACGCGAGGAGGAAGACGGTGACGGCGATGGATGTTGTTTATGCTCTGAAGAGACAAGGACGCACTCTCTATGGATTCGGTGGTTAAAATCGGTTTGGTTTCTTGGTGGTGCTGTTGCTGCTGATTAAGTCTTGCTGTCAAGAAATCGAGAGATTTATTAGGGTTTACTTCTTCGTCTTTGTTGGTTTGTGATTATGGTTTTGGGTAATTGCAGTACTGTATCGAAGTTTATCTTCTGGTATAATGAAAGTCCTATTACTCTATTTCAAGTTTTTGCCAAATCCAAGCTTTATTTTCCTCAAATTATACGATATCCATGATTCTTAAATTTATTAATTGGCGAATCATCAGTTCATGATATTTATTGCTGTATATTGCGGTCTGAAACTTGGCTTCGTTGTGTTTCAACAAAAGAAAAAGTGAAGAATTGTTATAAATCATATGTGTATGTCTATAACAAGCCCATACTAGAGAAGAGCCAGCGCGCGCTTAGGGAGACGGACAGACGGTAAACTCTAGTTTATTTTTATATATTAGATTATGATTTATACTATTTTCCTATTTGTGTTTTTTTTTCTAATCTTTCCATTATTTTATGACGGTGTAATTTCCTATAATATAAAAGGTGGTTTATGATTAATAAAAATAAAAACTTTTATCTAAGTTTCACAACACGTTATCAGCACGAATACTCTAAAACCCTACTCTAAAACCCTAAGCTAAAAGTCCCAGCTCAAACCCTAAACCCTAACGGCGATAACCCTAGCCGGTGTGATCCTCTATCCCGGCTTGAACCTAATCCGATCGAGAACCTTTCACCCCATATCCAAGGCGTTCCTGATCCCAGCTAGTTCGCGACCCGTCTCAGCTCAGGATAGAAGATCCTGATATCGTTCGCGACCTGTCTCAGCTCACAACTGACGATCTCATCTCGTTCTAACTCGCGACCCGATCAGTTCCAGCTCGCGACGATCAGCAAGCAATCCGTGCGCGACTCGATCTCAACGTTCAGTTCGCGGCTCTTCTCTAGTTGGTGGTCCATTCAACCCGACTTGAGGTTAAGAATGGATATATTTGTGGTGGACAGTGGGTTAAACCACACGATCTTAAGAGACAAAAGATGCTTCTTAAACCTAACTCTTAAAAACACCAATATAAGTACCATTGCGAGTATAGCCGGCCTAATAGAAAGCTACGGCCAGGCTAACATTTTGTTGCCTAAGGGTACGCATCTAGAGATATTTGATGCTTTATATTCACCCAGCTCAAAGAGAAGCCTATTGAGCTTTAAAGATATCCGAATGAATGGCTTCCATATTGAGACAAAGGGCGAAAGAAACAAAGAGTTCCTTCAGATCATAGAAATCGCCCAAGGCCATAAGAAAGTCTTAGAGACTATACCTGCACTTTCTACTGGTCTTTACTATGCTAAAGTCAGTATGATAGAAGCCAATGCCACATTAAATAGAGTGGCGACCGAGAATTTTACTCTTTGGCACGACCGGCTCGGTCATCCTGGTTCGACCATGATGCGAAAGTTGATATTGAACACTAATGGCCATACATTGAAAAAAAACGAGTTGTTTCTAAGAATTTAACGTGTGTAGCATGTTCACAAGGGAAATTCATTGTTAGGCCATCACCAGTTAAAGTGACTAAGGAAACAATAAACTTTCTGAAAAGAATACAAGGAGACATCTGTGGACCAATACACCCACCTTGTGGGACGTTTAGATATTACATGGTTCTGATTGATGCGTCCACGAGATGGTCGCACGTCTGTCTTTTATCAACTCATAATTTGGCGTTTGCAAGATTGCTTGCTCAGACCATTCATTTGAGAGCACACTTTCCAGACTTTCCTTTAAAGACTATACGTCTTGATAATGCTGGTGAATTCACGTCCCAAGCGTTTAATGATTACTGTATGTCCATGGGGGTAAGTGTGGAACACTCCGTGGCACATGTACATACACAGAACGGCTTGGCTGAATCATTTATTAAACGTATACAGCTAATAGCTAGACCATTGCTTATGAGGTCAAAACTTTTGGTCTCAGCTTGGGGACATGGGGTCCTGCATGCGGCCGAACTCATACACATCAGGCCATCTAATGAACATAGATATTCCCCATCACAATTGCTTACGGGTCATGAGCCAGACATATCCCATCTTAAGACATTTGGTTGTGCCGTCTATGTACCAATTGCTCCACCACAGAGAACAAAGATGGGACCTCAAAGGAGGATGGAGATATATGTTGGATATGATTCCCCCACGATTATTAAGTACCTTGAGACAACTACGGGTGATTTATTTAAGGCCAGGTACGCGGATTGTCACTTTGATGAATCCGAACATCCTACATTAGGGGGAGAGAACAATAAGCTGGTAAAAGAAATTACATGGAATCAAACATCCTTATCTTGGCAAGACCTCGGACTCAGGAATGTGATTTAGAAGTCCAAAAGATAATACATTTACAAAAGCTAGCTAATCAATTGCCAGATTCCTTTGCTGACCCGAAAAGAGTGACAAAGTCATATATACCAGCTGCTAATGCACCAATTAGAATTGATGTTCAAAAGGGACACAATCAAGTTGCTACAGAGTCTAGATAACGTTTGAAACGTGGTAAACCAATAGGTTCCAAAGATAAGAATCCTCGGAAAACAAAGAAAGGTGCATCTGAGGCCGAAACCCTAGACACGGTCGCGGCCGATCCTGAAACCCTAGAGATGGCTGTGACCAAACTTAAGGCCTTAGACAGGGCTGATGAACCTAATGTGCCTAATACTTATGCTTGGGACGCCAAGCTTCATGGTACTGAAGGTCCTGATAATAGTGAGATCTCAATAAATTATGTCTTGTCTGGGATACAATGGAACAGAAAGAATGTCGACATTGATGATATATTTGCATACAAGGTAGCCCTTGAACTTATGGATTTAAACGAGGATCATGAACCCACGTCTATTTATGAGTGCACTCAAAGATCAGATTGGATCAAATGGAAAGAAACTATAAACGTGGAGTTAAATTCTTTAAAGAAAAGATGTGTCTTCGGTCCTATAATCCGGACACCCTATGATGTCAAACCAGTTGGATACAAATGGGTCTTTGTGAGGAAAAGAAA
>NC_027751.1:14618296-14639681 GCF_000695525.1 Brassica oleracea var. oleracea
GGTTAATGGATGTTGTAACTGCATACTTATATGGTCCACTGGATAATGAAATATATATAAAAGTACCAGAGGGTATAAAACTAAAAAACAAAGCAAGTTCTCGAGAACAACATTGTATAAAGTTGAACAAGTCACGTTATGGATTGAAACAATCAGGTCGAATGTGGTACAATAGACTAAGCGAGTACTTAGTGAAAGAAGGATATAAGAATGATCCGATCAGCCCTTGTATCTTTATAAAGATATTCGGCCAGGGCTTTGTAATCATAGCAGTGTATGTTGATGATCTGAATATCCTAGGAACCTCTGGAGAAATCTCCCAAACAGTTGAATATCTTAAGAAAGAATTCGAGATGCAAGATCTAGGAAAAACGAAATTATGTTTGGGATTACAGCTTGAGTACATTAAAGATGGAATCCTTGTGCATCAAATGGCATATACAGAAAAGGTACTCAAAGATTCAATATGGTCAAGTCTCACCCATTATCTATCTCCATGGTCGTGAGGTCCCTCGGACTGGACACAGATCCGTTCGGTCCTAAGAAGGACGATGAGGAAGTCCTTGGTCCCGAAGTGCCATATCTCAGTGCCTTAGAAGCTTTAATGTATCTGGCCAGCCACACTCGGCCAGACATATGTTTTGTTGTGAACCTACTATCTAGGTTTAGCTCTTGTCTGACCCAAAGGCACTGGAATGGAATTAAACATATTCTTCGTTACTTGCAAGGAACGAAAGACTTGGGTTTATTTTATACTAACCAAAACAAAGAAGGTTTAGTTGGTTTTGCTGATGCATGTTATCTTTCGGATCCACACAATGTTCGATCACAGACAAGCTATGTGTTTACACATGGTGGAACGGCCATATCATGGCATTCCATGAAGCAGACGATCGCGGCCACATCTTCAAACCATTCGGAGATCTTGGCAATATAAGAGGCCAGCCGCGAGTGTGTTTGGTTGAGGTCCATGACCCAACATGTTCGAGTTGATTGTGGGATGTCCAAAGGCAAGGACGCACCAACCGTGATGTATGAGGACAATGCAACATGCATTGCTCAGCTCAAGGATGGCTATATCAAAGGAGACCGGACGAAGCACATCTTACCTAAGTTCTTCTTCACGCACGAGCTACAGAAAGCCGGCGAGGTCCAAGTGGTCCAAGTGCGTTCCAGTGACAACCGACCTGTTCACCAAATCACTTCCGACTTGCACGTTCAAGAAGCTCACGCATCAGATTGGGATGCGTAGACTGAAAGACCTTCAATGATGTTCAGAACAGGGGGAGTAATACGTGTTGTACTCTTTTTCCTTCACCATGGTTTTGTCCCACTGGGTTTTCCTTGTAAGGTTTTAATGAGGCAACATCCAAAGCGCATTAAAAATTCTGTATGGTTATGACATCCAAGGGGGAGTGTTATATATCATATTGTGGATGTCCATAACCAGCCCATACTAGAGAGAGAGAGCCGGCGGCCATGAGAGAGAGAGATAGAGAGCCGGTGCCTAGGGAGAGAGACAGCAAACCCTAGTTTTCATTTTCCTTATTAGATTATGATTTGTACTCTTTCCATATTTGTATTTCCTTTTCTAATCTTTCCATTATTCTATGACGGTGTAATTCCCTATATATAAAGGGCTCTTTATGTTTATGATTAATAAGAATAAGAACTTTTACCTAAGTTTCACAACAAGAATGAGCTTATTGGCGTGATTGTTGAAACACATCTACCGCTCGCTTGCCTTTGTTCTTGCTGAGTCTCACTGGATTACTCAGCTACTTCGCGAGCTTTGTCTCTTTCTTCCTCACCCTGTTCAGATCTATTGTGATAACTTCAGAAAACTTATATGACTGCCAATTCTGTTCATCATGCTCGCTCGCAACATATTGAAATTGACTACCATTTTGTACGGGAAAAGATAGTCAAAGGTGACATTATTGTGCAATATATTCCCACATCCGAGCAGCTTGCTGATATCTTCACGAAGGGCCTCCCCTCCGTCCAATTTCACTACCTTCGCTCCAATCTTCGCATCCTTCCACCTTGCTCCGATTGAGGGGGAGTCTTAGTGTATCTAGGTTATACTGTTAATTGTGTCGTATATATTAACCCAAGGGCTTAATTGTGATTTGACTTGAAGAGATCATCTATATAAATAGACATCTGATGCCCTAATTAGGGCTAAGCACTGAAATTTGTCCTAAACCAATTTCAGAAACATTTTGTTATGGTGGGGAGTGAAAACACTAATGCAGCAGAGAACGACCATATCAGTCGGAATCCACTTATATTAAGACAGACGACCGATAAAGAAAAGAAAGGCTCCACGTTCTTCAAGTGCTTAATCTTAGCGTGCTAGCCGCTGCTTCATTTCGTTTTCGTATAGTGAGAACGCTTTCTCTTTCTTAGCGCTCCGTACCCTTGTATAGTAAAGGGAACTCTGGTTGCGCGGCTTTCTCTTATAGGGGTCTATTTTCTCTGACTTGACTCAGCGGTTAAAGTATCGCTTTCATACGGCGAGAGTCATTGGTTCAAATCCAATAGTAGGTAAAACCGGCCGAAACTCCTACTTTTTCCAGCATGACAGCAAACACGGACTGGCAGCAAGGATGAAACTGAATGATTCTCGTCGGTTAAAGTCGGTTTGGTTTAGTTGTGTTTCAACAAAAAAAAAAAGTATAGAATGAGCTTATTGGCGTGATTTTTGAAACACGTTTGTGATGAAATTTTATATTCAAACAAAAATTCATCTCTTTACGGGTTCTTTACAAAAACATTATCTTTGTGAAGCTACTCTTGATTTTTTTTTTTTTAATTATCAAAGTTTGATTTTAGCTTAGATAATTCATAACCGTATTAGAAAATCGATGTGTATATCATTTTTCAATGTTGTGAAAACTGAAGCGGGAAGGCTAAAATTTTCACATGTTATGTTTGCCGCCAGACCTGGGTGGGAGTCTAAACTTTCAGATGTGTGTAGTAATGAAAACACATAAAGCGAGACTGGACTATCTGCCGTCAGATGCGAATCAGATAATCAACGGTCAGTAGCTTAATAAACAAGAAAAAAAAAAGAAAGGGCCCTACCGGATTCGAACCGGTGACCTATTGATCTGCAGTCAATTGCTCTACCACTGAGCTAAGGACCCTGTTGTTTGAAGAAACGAATTACAAATATGTAGCTAATATATAAAACATGGCTGATGATACCGAAGGAGCTTAGAGAGTTGTTACATTGGATGCTAATTATTCAGCTAGATGCTCTACGAATTGTTTTATACATTGGATGAATCAAGAATAGCAATACTGAAACGAGTCATGTATCTACGACCCTTTCGATCCAAATACACGGTAGGATTAGAGAATCCAATGCAGCGAATATCGTTGAAGAGCAAAGAAAAGTATGCTACTTCTGCGTGTGTGACGAAGAAAAATCGGAGAGAGGACGATTGCACGTTTAGCGAACTACCGTTCAAAATTACAAATTTACCATCTGTTTACCAAGTAATACCAATATAACATATGATTAGAATGTGGCGTTTGATTACAATTGTAGCAAGGAAATTTTAATGAAATATCAAACGACAGAGATGTCCACCGCAAGTTTCAATATGAAGAGGTATCATATCATGATAGAGCAGAGGACAACCAATGGTTGAGAGAACTGTCCGAGTCATGAGATTATACAATGAAGCTAATGAGAGCTGCAAGCTGGTTATCGGTATTTCTTTGTGGCCAATACATAGCGATGCACTAATCAGTGTCACAATACCATTCCATTTCGTAAAATTCCTCAGCAAAAAAAGGCAACTCTATAGATTATGGATCTCTTTTTGTCACACTTCATATACATTTTACCTGTCATATTTATATTATCTTGATGAATTAGTGAAGTATGAGTATAGACTAGTTAACAACTCGAGTAGTTTTCAACAAATTATTGAACAAAGGGATGAGATTCGTTAAACCATAACATATTTTCTTCCACAATTACAAACCAGATCATTAACACTAGATAAGCATAAAACAAAAAGGGACCAGATCTAGAACCCTAGAACTCAAGAGCTAGTAAACTTAGTCACAGCCTTAGTCCCTTCAGATACAGCGTGCTTAGCGAGCTCACCAGGAAGAACAAGCCTAACAGCAGTCTGGATCTCCCTCGAAGTAATCGTGGGCTTCTTGTTGTACCTAGCGAGCTTCGACGCCTCCTGGGCAAGCTTCTCGAAGATGTCGTTGATGAAGCTGTTCATGATCCCCATGGCCTTGCTCGAGATCCCGATGTCCGGGTGGACCTGCTTCAGCACCTTAAAGATGTAGATCTTGTACGTCTCGATGCTCTTCTTGTTCCGCTTCTTCTTCTTGTCGATGGCCCCGGCCTCCTTCGGCAGCTTCTTCCCGGCCTTGGGCTTCTTCTCCGCCGGGGCTTTCTCGGCCACCTCCTCCGCTGGCTTCTCGGCGGCGGCGGGTTTCTTCTCTGCTGGCTTCTTTCCTGCCTTTGGTGCCATCTTGATTATTCTGGTTTTTTTGGGGGAACGAAAGAGATTTAGGTTTTTGCGATGAGGAGATCTCTCAAGGGTGTGGAGATGTTAAGAAGGAAGAAGAAACGTATTCTATTGGATAAGAATAGCTCACAGGGATTGCTGATGTAGGACAAGGTTGTCCGTTGGATGAACGATATTATATTTCCTGAATCAACGGCTGTTTAGATAAGTGTTTCTTCTTATCGGATCGGTGACGTGGATCTCCGCTTTTTTAATCTTTCGGTGTGTTACAATTTGACAACAAAAAGTTCAATGCGGTTTCTCTAATTTGTGGGAAACGCTTATAAATGGAGATAAAACATAACATCAAGTTTTATGGTCAAGAAAAATGGAGAAAGCTCGTTGAGAGAAAATAAAAAGATGAGGAACAAAATGTAATTTTCTCATTAATTCAAAGTGTATTAACACTCTTGTATAACACACGATTAGCAGGGCCGGCCGGCTTAATTAATATGAACAAGGGCCCGTGGACAAATTTTTTTTTAAGGTTCTATACGGTGTTACTGAGAAAGTTGGAGTGAATAAAAATATATATAAAAATGAAAATGAGAGGGTGATTGGTTGGGTTATAAGTTATAACTATATAAAATATACTGTAGAATTTGTTGGGATTTATTAAATTCATGTCCAACTTTAGATTATCCGATTAGTACAATATTGTCCACTTTGGACTTTAAGTAAGTCTGCATGGTTTTAATTTTGGTTTCTTCCCAAAAAGCATTGTACTAATTAGAGTTTGACATTTCTTTATATATTAGGTATTCCTTGTCTAAACTTCCAATGTGAGACTTGGATTGACATCTCTCATTCTCCCCCTAAAGCCAAGGACCACACACTTTGTGTCCTTTCCTCTAGCGAATCATCTCGGTGCCTTGTCGCATCTTAGACATTCGACACCCTTAGTCGCAAGGTTACTTCGAATGTCGAAGATGCGATAAGGCACCGAGATGATTCGCTAGAGGAAAGGACACAAGGTGTGTGGTCCTTGGTTTGAAGGGGAGAATGAGAGATGTCAATCCAAGTCCCACATTGGAGAATTAGTCTGTATAAATTTTTGATTTAGCTGTAAATTATGTAGTTTTAAAATTACTGATACATCAAAATATATTTCTTACAGCTAAAAAAATTGTGCTTTAGAAAATAAAACTTTTACAACCTTTTTTATTTTTCTAGTTGTACATTTAAAAACTTATATAAAACATGATCGATGATTGTAAAGACTGTAAAAGAAAATCGGTGCGGAAGAGTGATGCGTAGTGTATAGGCGGCCGATTTTTAGAACAGGGCTTGTTTCCAACCATTAATTTAGTTGACACAAGACCCCATTATTGTTTCATAGAGATGGCGAAAGCGATAGCTCTGAAAATCTGTTGAAGACTATTCAGTTTAGAAGTATATATCGGAGTACGATTTGATCAACAAGTTATTATATCTCGTTATCGATTGTTTCCAAAACTTTCTAACAGGTCTTATCTTGACAAACTGTACAAGTCTTTTTCTACTGTGGGCGTCAAGAGAAATTCATTTTAGGAAATAATATTCTCTTATTAAGAATTTGCATGGTTGTTTGTAGGGGTGGACGTTCGGATATCTATTCGGATTCGGTTCGGATCTATTCGGGTTTCAGACTTTCGGGGTCAAAGATTTCAGTTCCATTCGGATATTTCTAAATTTCGGTTTGGGTTCGGTGCGGATCTTTACGGGTTCGGTTCGGGTTCGGATAATCCATTAAAATTATTTTAAAAATTTTAAAATTCATTATATACTTTAATTTTCTCAAAATCTATAAACAAAATATTATATTACATAAAAATTTGAATAACATATATCAAAATACCTAAACTTAACATATAATTTGATTTAGTTTGAATATTTGGATAGATAATCAATAGATATTTCAAATATTTTTGGTGTTTTGAGTATATTTTAACTATTTTAGACATTTACTTTTGACTATTTGTATATATTTTCAAGTATTTTGGACAATTTAAATATATCTTATATATTTTGGATGTTTTTAATGGATAATAAATATAAAATATTTTTATATAAAGGGGTATAGAAATCAATTTCGGATATATTCAGGTACCCGGAATACTTTGGTTCGGGTCGGATTCAGTTCCGGTTCTTTAGATACCAAAATTTTGAACCTGTTCGAATATTTAATCAATTTCGGTGCGGATTCAGTACTACTTTTTCGGATCGGATTCTGTTCGGTTCTTTGGATTCAGATTTTTTGCCTAGTCCTAGTTGTTTGTACTTTGTGGATTCCTTCGAGGATTAAAAACCCCTCTATATTGTATGGACAACATTAACAATATGATGCGGTTTATATTTCTCCTTTATCCAATTTGCCTTTTAAGAATCTTTTTGTTCGTTTGCACTGTTGCGTATTAAAATTGAAAATTATTTTAGTTAGATTACAACTGTTAAATACTGTTAGACATACTCTACATAGTATATACTAGCCCAAAGATAAACTAAGCATTGTTTAAAACTTTAGATACATTATGTAAATATAACGCCTGAAGCCTGTATTATTAGATAAATGTACAATAACATCAATAAAATTATGAAATATATGTGCTTTTCAAAAAAAAAAAAATTATGAAATATATTATTTAAACTTAACGATATATCAAAGAAGTACATAAATTTTATCGACCAAACCAAGTAAAGAAGAGTTGGCATGGGTATTTTAATTATTTTCGGTATAGAAAGTCAAACCGTTAGGATATGTATAGGATCGGTTAATGCCTGGCAATAGTCGGAAGTAGAGACAGACCCAAGGCACGAGAGTGTAGCATGTGCCCCATCCTAACTTTTTTTCCCATTAATAACTAGGGTTAATTTTGATCCAGAACTAGATTTTGATCTTCGCTTTGGAAACGCATGATTATTTTTATTTATAAAATTATTAACCCGTTTCTTAGTTAATAAGCGAAATAAAAAAAAAATCTATTTGTTCAATCCATTATCACTTGATAAATATCTTGTATATTCGATAAAATAACCTGGAAAAACAGTAATTGTAAAAATGTTTAACCATAAACTGTAGGTTGTTTTTTTTTAAAGTCAACAATATTTTAAGTTTTTAAATATTAATTTAAAATAATTAGAATTTATTAATTAGGATGTATGTAAACTAGAGTTGTAAGCGCATATATTAAGAATATTTATGTAATATCAATTTAGAAAGAATTACATTTAATTTTAAAAAGATACCAGATAAAACTTATTCTAGTATATTTATTATTTTGAATTTCATAACATATCAAAAAATTTGAACTGTATTAACTTATTTTTTATATATTAAAAACGAATTTTGACACGTATATATCAGAGATGAACATGTAAACAATGAAAATCGTATATTATTTGGTGATATATATTTCATAAATTTTTGTTAGAATTTAATTACATAGTTAATATTCGTAATGCACATATCATTAACGAAAAAAGAAACATAAAATGTATGATATATTATTAACACACATAATATTATGTAACATAAATGGTCTGAATAAGTTTGATAACATTTTGGAATATTTTTTAAATAGATTTATTTGCTGGCTGTTTTAATTAATATATTTTCTAAAACTAACGAGTGGCATGACTTTGTAAGTAAATTAAAAAGTAAGGGTATAATCATACGAGAGATTTTGCTTTAATAGTATAGATATCTACACTAAACTTTGAGTTATAATAGCTTTATGCCCCATACTAAAATTCATCTTGGATCTGCACCTGGTCGAAAGGTATTCAAATTTAGGTCAGACAGTATGTTACGCTTTCGGGCTAATCCACTATGTAGTACTAAGTGTGTTCTTTCCGGAGCCGATCGTGGATAGCCGATAGGGTTTATCAAAAAAAAATATATGTATGTTTAATATGTTATCCTCAGTTTTTGGTTCGGTTATGATAAAAAATATAGAAATCGATTAATACCAAAAAAACGGGTTTTTAGATTTGGGATAAAACACACATGCAAACCTATAAGGGAGTGTTGTCCAATTATGCCTTTTCTTACATAGAGCTTTTTGAATTTAACTTTATCCACATTATCGTCTCAAAAAACTTTATCCACATTGTTCTTGCACATATTGACGCTCCATCTCACTACTATATGTTCAAGATATCTTCAAACAATTTATTTAATAACTAGTCACAAGGACCGTCGCCTATACATCTAGCTAGCTAGTATGGTTGCTATCTTGATATTTTTTACGTTAAAACTTGGTATCTCCCTGAGACTTTCTAAGAAAGTGCTACACTACTAAAATATTTTGCAGTCGCTCCAATCATGTATCTCGTCACATAAATATTACCATCCTCAACTGAAAAATGCAACCGTTCTAGGGGTTATGCAGTGGTTAGATAATACATCAAGCAAAAATCAATCTTTCATATCCACATGACTATGACTACTTAACTACAACAATACTTGCTTAATATTTATCATATCTTCCGTTCTACGTAAGTGGTTATCACCATCGACTCATTTCAGTTGAGATTTATTTGTGTGGATACGCTGATTCTCCATGACAATGACGTAGCTTTTGAAATACTAATCAGTCTTTTCTTTAAATAAAAAAATCAACGCGACAACGAAGAACTCTTGAAACTTCTTGTAAATTATTTCTTTATAAAACCAAAAACTTTTAGCAAAACTTTGGTAAGTGAGATTTGCATGACGAGTACCAAGTTTAAACAAAACAACTTGTCATGTATTTAGACATATGACAAAACCAAGATGTTCTATTTGCAGATAAATAACAAAACCAAGATGCACTCCTATTTGTAGACAACTATTTTTCATTAGTTTATATAACCAACCAATTTACGATGGTTTAGTGATGAAAAACTCATTTTGAGGTCAGAGACTAGGATTCTAGTTATTCCATTATTGGTTAATCACTATGGTTGTCTTAAACGACAAAATTAGATGGCGTTCACATACTCCGAATAGTAGTCGAGGACCACTAGGCTTTCAGTCCAAGATTCCCCAAATTTTCGGAAAAGAAGAGAATAATTTACACAACCAAATACCAATTGACATAGTTAGTGAAAGCATTACTTACTACCAATAAAAGAGTAAACTAATTCATATTAACTAACAATCTGAACCTAGATGCATTTTTAACACCATACATGTTTTCATATTTACGTAATGATGAGACGCCAACAGTATTCAACATAGAGATTATTACTGAGATAGACCTGTATATATGTAACTATACATAACAGTACCATAAAGTTCTTCATACAAAAATTACTGGAGTCCTAAAATAAAATAACCTTACTATACGCACACAAGAAGAAGAAATTTTAAATTTAGAAAATCAACCTCCCAAGCTCCAGCTTCAAATCTTCATTCTCTACCGGCGTTAAGTTCAAATCCAAACACAAAACCCTCTTTGCGTTACCGCCGCCAGTTTTTTTCATCGTCACCGGCGCTGGCGCTAAACTCCGGCTAGCTCCTCCTCCTCTATGCTTCCTCATGTGCCCACCCAGGGCCTGCCCTACGGCGAACTCGGCACCACATATGGGACACTCGTGTTTCACCGGTTTGACTCTTTTGGGAGAAGGTGGTGCGTGGCCTTCAAGCGCGGCCGATCTGCGGTGGCTTGCTCGGTGGCCTCCCAAGGCTTGGAACGACGAGAACTCCTTGTTGCATGTCTTGCACGCGAAAACGCGGCCTTTGGTGTCGTGTTGGTGAGCCTTTGATAGAAAAATCAAGCAGCTTGCCATCTTGTTGATCATCTCCATCTCTCTTTCCTTTTCCATTTGTTTTGATGATTCTCTAGACAAATCTCCTTCTGTGTTTGATTCGGGTGAGAAATGAAAAATAGAAACGAAGACTTTGTTGAATAATGGATTTATGATCTTATTTATATAAGCAACAACTTAGCTTGGCTTTTTTGCATTGACTTTTTGTATATGAGTTAGTTAAAATTCTAGTTTTACCCTTTGCTCTTGCTGAACAAACACCATCTTGTTGACCCTCCACGTTCAATAATATTTTTGTGTATATATTAAAATAGCAAAAGAAAATAAGTTAGTATTTTGTATATAAAAAGCCCTGATATATAGTACTAGCTAGTATGTTCAATCGCTTAGGAACGAGATGTACATGTAAACATAATCTATAAACCCATGACTTACTGCAGTTACTAAGGATAATTTCTTTTTCGACTTCATTTATATCATAAACTATATGCTGAATGTGTGTGTGTTAACCAAGTTGCTTTGGTCTAGTGGTATATGAACTTCAACTGGAATGCCCGTTCCTGGGGGCGAGCTTTGGCCACTTCAGAAATTTACATGTGGGCTGCATCACCCGAGACCGAAGACCGTTACACGGTGAGCCACATGGTGACGCCTTGGCAGCGTCCATGCTCACTTCGGTCTCTAGTCTGGACCACCTCGGTGGGGTCAGGATACTCGGTTAGCAAAAAAAAAAAATGTGTGTGTGTTTTTTTAACTAAACGCCGAAACGAGTAGTTAAAACAAAAAATCAGTCGATCATGCAAAGAACTAGCTAACAGAACGGAATTCAAAATTGTTATGAACTATTTTAATATTAGCATATAGAAGATTATATATTCTGAAAAGTAAGATGTTAGGAATGTCAACGTCACATATAAAATTAGAAAATACTTAATATAAAAGAAAAATCAACAAATCAAGCTATGCATGCCAACTCTTTTTAAGTTGGAAATTTATGAAAACAAAAATCCAATTGATTGGTCTAAATTTCACTGCTAATACTTATGATGTCAAAAATAAAATATGACATCATAGTAAATTTACGGTGCAACATGCTACAAATTTAATACTATATTCTCTTATAAATTAAACATATACTGATTTGATACCAGCAAGTGTGTTAGGTAATAATATTAGGGGGTAATATACAACTACGTTAATTACAACACAACATCGTTATCATCCTTAATCTACCTATCAACATAAAGCTAAAGAGTTTTATTCGTCAACAAGTAAGCTCTAGATCTAATCTAATACATATAATAAATTGTATGATGCCCTTATATCATTAATTAAATGGAAAAAAATATAAAACGGAATTTAAGAAATGGGCATTTTGGTAAATAAAGAGAAAGTACGGCAAGACTTTTGGTACGGCAAGTTGGGACGAGTCACGGGACGTCATCGCATACCAAACCAAACGATCATCGGAAAATAGTCGTGAGTCAGACGCTCTAGAGTGTTTTACTATCAATCATGCATGCTCGTTTATTCCACTCTCACGCTCACGGGCGTGTCTTTCAACTCCCATTTTCCACCTTTTGTTTTTGTTTTTCGACGTGTAAGATTTATTGTTTTCATTCAACATCACGCATGAAAATTAGGTTACGTGTTATCTTGGATATTTCTAGGTGTGGAATTTAATTCCTAATTGACTACAAACAATTACTTTCTGAGTTCGTACTAATGTTATTAATCGAAACTCAATAAAAACATACTTCATCAATTAATTTTAAGATGTATTAAGTATAGTGGTGGATGCTTTGATGGTCCAAATACTTTACTCATCAGAAATTGGAAAACCAAGTTATTTACACGAGAATCAGTAGATCAGTTTCTTATATTCTAAATAATTTACATAACTCGTAATATTCTTTTAAACCAGTCTTTAAGTTTATAGTTCAATAACTTTAATTTGATACAAGGATTTTTCAATAGAAACTTAAAAAAATTTACAATCATTCGTGATTTTACATATTTTTCTACTTTTTCTGAAAACACACCAAAATCCAAAGAATCATTATATTCTTTAATTCTTTGCACCATGTATTTTTTTTTTAAATTAAAAGTCTCTTACATAATTAAAAATGACTTAGACATTTAAAGTTTTTTCGTGTGCCTTGAACTTCTTTTGTTTCGTAAAAGATGATGTTCTAATTTTTCAAACTATAATTCCAAATCAATGTATTAATTTTAATTTTCATTGTATCCACTATTTTCCTTATATGGTTTTTTACTACTTTTCATTTCTTTGTTCAAACTTCAAATCCATTTTAAGTTCCATTTCACTTCTATCTTAAGTTCCATGGAATTCAATAATACATCTGTTTTAATAGTATATCTTATAAATCTCTAAGCCAAAAAATTAGTCTCCTTTAACTTTTTTTTTGTTTTTGATAAAGGGCTTTAGTCTCCTTTAACTTTGACAAAAAACAAATACACAATATTATTTTAGGAGATCAGATATTATCATTAGCAAAAGAAAGATATTATCATTAACAAAAAATATTAAATTCAAAATATAGTTCATTAAGTTTTCAATTTGAATTAATGTGTTTTGTTCAGTTTTTTTTAGTCCTGCAATTTGACACAAATCCTTTTTGGCTTGGACCACATGTAGGCGGGGTTTTTCATCTAATTGTTTAAAACTTGATAATCCTTTTTTTGATTAAAAAAAACTTGATAAACTATTCTCGTAAAAATAGAGGGTGTGAAATTGCTCTTAGTCAAAAAAAATATATGGTTAAAACAGCAACTGCGAAAATAAAAATTAAAAACCGTACAAGACAAGTACGTAGGAGCGCGTGAACTGAAGTGTTCATATATGTTTGCAAAAAAGTAGAAGAAATAAAAGCTTGAATAAAACAGTAATCCAGAACAATAAATATTTTTTTCTTCTTCCAAAAGTCCATGATCCACGCCGCCCTTCACAGAAGAAGTTGAATTTAGATATTTGAAATTACATCATGTTTTTATAATACAAATTCCAAGATTCTAGACCTAAAAATGACAACACCTTTCGATTCATGATTTCCCCCACATAACTAGATCTTAGATCGTTGCAAAAAAAAAACTAGATCTAAGATTGTGTTTAAAATAAACTAATTATTTTGACTCCAAATTCGTTGACAGTCAAAAAATTGTAGTGCTGTGGGTCTCAATTCAAATGATAGTTTTCGGGTTAGTAAAATCTGATTGTACCAGATTTTCAAATTTTTCGCTGAAGAAGTATGCCATCAAATTTAGCACAAAAAAAGTATACTAATCAAATTGAAACCAAACCTGTATTTTTTTTTTTGCCAAATACTATATTTCAGTTTTGCTTAATACAATTTTGTTTAATCTGAATTCCACGTTTTGAAGTCACCTATTCAATGGTAAATTATTTGAAAAGAGTTTATTGATCAATCGAAGTTGATTACAAAGAGAGAGAAAACTTGTAAGAAGATGATGAATTTAGCGAGAACGATAAGCGGTGAAAATTCTATTGTTTGTGAATGACCGTTCTCGGTCTTCATGGGTGCTCCGGGTCGAGGATTTACAGTTTGCCTTGAATACATATGAGAGTCCCTAGATTGCTCTGTCATGGTTGTCGCTAGTTCATATCGATGGACTGAGAATGGATTCTGATTGTTTGGTCGGTTCCCTAGGTGGTGGCATGTTTGATATGGGCATTGTACATGTAGTCGGCCCATGATGTTGTGACACCCGGTTTTCTCTGGATATAATAAATAAATAAAAGCGGAAATTAAATAAAACCGAAAAAATAATAATAATAATCTCCATATCATAATATAAAAGTTAATACGATACCATAAGTCAAAATGAAAGTACTCATAACAACATAAGTCCGAAATATATAAAGACAACATAATCCCGAAATATAAAGACGACATAAATCCGGAAGTCTAAAATAGGAAATAACATAAACGAGAAAAGCCCAAAGGCCTAGAGGTCCGATAACGATAAAAGCGATAAAACGATAGAAGCCCAAAAGCCCAATAGCACCGGTCCGAAAATCACTCCTGCTCGTCGGTCTCACCTGAAAGGGGGAAAGAAGGAGGGGTGAGCGACAGGGGAATCGCCCAGTGAGGTATGGGATGCTAAACCGTAAACCACTGACCCAGTTCATAGCACTACAACTATGTAGGTCTAGCTCTAGCATGAGACAATCACGGTGCCTATTACACCACACAAAACAATCATATGCCTATTGCACCATACAACGACAAACAATGCGATGATAGTACATAGCTATTCTCTGCACCCCGCATTCTCCTCATAAGGATATACATATATAACTCTACAGCCGTCGCTAGCACAGTAGACCCCGCAAATATCCACACTTGGACTCGCATATATATACATATATATAACAATTCTTAACATCAATCATTTCAATCAACCGTTGAATCCTCTATTATCCTATTTCCGGTTTAACAATCAATAATAATAATAAACAAGCAAGACTCTCAAACAGACTCGATTCACAGAGACGGATCATGTTTCGAAACTAAACTTTCCATAACGGTAGTACTAAACTAGTTCGAGATTTAAACTGAGAAGCCCTCACCTTAGCAACAAGAATAAGTGGTATATATGAACTCCAGATGCTCAAATAGACTCCAAATCTGAAATCAGGGCGAAAAATCGAGTCAGAACGCCTTTAGAACGGTTTAAAACGGATTTGGTCAATGTCTAGAGAAAAGTCAACTCGCTGGTCAAAGGTCAATCCGACCAACTCTTGACCAGAAATCAATTTGACCTAACCGATCGGTTACCCTAACCGATTTCGAATTCAATTGAACCAGATCCTAATTAATTGCAATTCGGTTTACATCTAACCAAAAATTAATTTCCAATAACCAACCGGTTTAACCTAACCAGCCCAAAATCGATTTAAACCAATTAAACCAGTCAAACCACCGGTTGACCGAGTCACCGAGTTGACTCACCGGCGGCGATGGAAGAGGGGCGGTGGCTTACCGGGAAAGTTATCGGCGGCGGCGAAGGTGCGGTGGCGGCTTCCCAACGGTGGACTGACGGTGGCTCCGGCGAACGGCGGTCGGAGACGACGGCGCGTGGCCGGAATGCGCGGTGACTCCGACGGACTGCGGCAGCGCGTGTGTTTCACGTGCGCACGGATGCGAAACTTCGGGAGGCTTTAGCTGCTTCGTCCGGGCTCCGATTTCGGCGTGGTTGGTGTCTACGGCTTCGTCTCGACGAGAGGAACACGATGGTGGTATTTTATGCACGAGATTCTAAACAGTTAGGGAGATATGATCGATTTACTAAAATGGCCGAAACTGAACTAAATGCATGACGGCTTTGCGGTGGTTACCTAGGGTTGCGAACGGTGGTGTCGAGCTGAACGTGATCACGGCACACGGTTGCTCCGGAGACGAGCTCCGGCGACCCACTCACTGTAAAATAATCACACTTCTTCTCTTAGCTCACCCTCTCTCTAACTCTTCTTTTTTTTGTATGAAGTTTCTAAGAAACCAAAATGGATAGAGGTGAGTTTTTATAACAAAATACCTTGGGCTTCTGAAAAAGGTTTTGGGTCTCGACCTGAATTATTTGGACCAGAATTTGGGTCATTACAACTCTCCCCAACTAATAAGGAATTCGACCCCGAATTCGAATCACCAACTGTACTCTCCAATGACGTCCGTAAATAGCTTCGGATAATCAATCCTCATATGGGCTCGGACTCCCAAGTCTCCTCCTGAATACCATCTCTCTCCCAACGAACTTTGACCAACATGGTCATCATACCATGATCTGCTCTCACTTGGCGATCCAATATCTCTACTGGCTGACACGGCGCATGCAAATTTCTACCAAGGTCACTGGGCGGCAACTGCAAAATAAGCTCTGGTTCTCTCACGGCTTTCCTTAAAACCGATATATGAAACACGTCATGGTAATCTGATAACTCTCCTGATAAATCCAATCGGTAAGCAACTGCCCCAATTCGCTCCAAAATAGGATATGGCCCCATATATCTCGGTTTAAGCTTCTTTAGCTTCTGAGTCTTAGACCCTCCCTGAAATGTCCTCATTTTCAGGTATACCAGGTCGCCAACCTGGAACTCCAAATCCTTACGCCGCTTATCTGCATAACTCTTCTGACGATCATGGGCTTCCTTAAGCCGAACCTTGAGCATCTCAACCTGCTCTACCGTCTCTTGAACCATTGCTGGTTCTATCTCACGTCGCTCCCCCACTTCTGTCCAACAAAGTGGTGTGCGACAAGGTCTACCATATAGAGCCTCATATGGTGCCCTCCCAATATTCGAATGATAGCTGTTGTTGTAGGCAAACTCGGCTAGTGGTAGATACTTCAACCAACTACCTTCCCAATCTAAGACGCAAGCCCTAAGCATATCCTCTAAGGTCTGGATAGTCCTCTCTAACTGACCATCTGTGTGCGGTTGATAAGCCGTACTCATATGAACTTTTGTCCCAAGCGCCTTCTGGAAGGCTCTCCAAAACTCGGACGTGAACTTTGTATCCCGATCTGATACAATGCTGATAGGAACTCCATGCAATCTCACAATCTCGCTGATGTAAGTCTGTGCTAACTGATCAACTCTGTCCGTCTTCTTAATCGCTAGGAAATGGGCTGACTTGGTAAGTCTATCCACGATTACCCATATGGCATTCTTTCCTCCTGAGGTGGTCGGCAAACCCGTCACAAAATCCATAGTTACCATGTCCCATTTCTACTCTGGCAATGAAAGGTTCTGCAATAACCCGCTAGGCACCTGATGCTCGGCCTTGACCATTTGACACGTCTGACACTGCGATATAAATGAAGCAACATCCCTCTTCATACCAGGCCAATGGTAATATCGCTTCAGATCCCTGTACATCTTCGTATTCCCCGGGTGGATAGAAAAATTCGAGTGGTGTGCTTACCGTAAGATCTCCTTCCTTAACGGCTCATCGTCTGGCACACAAACCTGGTTTCGATACATGTACATCCCACTGGAGGCTGTATGATAACCAACACTCTCCATCTAAATCTGCTTACACAAAGCCCCATCACTATCCTGAGCTTTGCGTATCCTCCATAGTAAATCTGTCTGCTCCACAGCCTCAACGCCAACTGTCTCTCCCTCTACAGTAATTGCACATAATCTGAGGCTAGTAAGTGTCTCCGTAAGCTCCTAAACCTCTCTGGTTCCCGATACAATGTTTCTGCGCCTACTCAAGGCATCCGCCACATGATTGGCTTTACCCGGATGATAAGTAATCTCCAAGTTGTAGTCTGCTAACAACTCCATCCATCTACGCTGCCTTAAATTCAAGTCCGTCTGCATAAATATGTACTTCAGATTCTGGTGGTCCGTGAAAATCTTCACCTTCTCTCCATACAAATATGACCTCCAGATCTTCAATGCAAATACAACTGCTGCTAACTCCAAATCATGCGTAGGATAGTTGACCTCGTGAGGCCACAACTGACGTGATGAATATGCAATGACCTGACCTTCCTGCGTCAATACACATCCCAACCCGGTACCTGACGCATCAGTGTAGACCTCATATGGTATCCCTGGCCTCAGAAGTACCAAAACTGGCATCTGTGTCAGGTGTCGCTTCAACTCAGCGAAACTCCTCGATGAATCGTCTGACCAATCAAACTTGACGTCTTTGCCCGTCAGCTTCGTCATCGGCTTTGCAATGCTGGCAAAGTCCTTGACGAACTTCTTGTAGTATCCTGCTAAACCGAGAAAACTGCGGATCTCCGTAGCACTCTTTGGCGTCGGCCATTCTGAAATGGCGATAATCTTCTCCTGATCTACAACAACTCCTGCTTCTGAAGCCACGTGGCCCAAAAATCCAATCTTCCTCTGCCAAAAGCTACACTTACTCAGCTTGGCAAACAACTGGTGTTCCCGAAGCTTATCCAGCACAATCCGCAAATGCTCAACATGCTCTTCTCTACTCCGAGAATAAACCAAGATGTTCTCGATGAAAACGATCACACACTTATCCAAGTGCTCCAGAAACACATCATTCATAAGCTTCATGAACGCTGCCGGTGCGTTCGTCAATCCAAATGGCATCACCAAAAACTCATAATGCCCATAGCGTGTACGGAAGGCCGTCTTCCACACATTTCCCTCAGCTGTCGCAATCTGGTGGTATCCCGATGCCAAGTCAATCTTAGAGAACCAAGAAGCTCCCTGCAACTGGTCCAACAACGTCAATACGCGGAAGCAAATACTTATTCTTGATGGTCACTTTGTTCAGACCTCTATAGTCGATACAAAGTCTGAAACTCTCATCTTTCTTCTTCACAGACAACACTGGTGCCCCACGGTGAAGTACTCGGCCTGATAAATCCTTTATCTGATAACTCTTCCAACTGCTTCTTCAACTCCGCCATCTCAGCTGGTGCTAGGCGGTATGGGGCTCGTGAAACTGGTGCTGCTCCTGGCTCCACCTCGATCGTAAGAACGTCTGCTCTAGCTGGTGGTGGCTCTTTTAAAGCCTCAAAAACGTCTTCGTACTCGGAAACCACTGGAATGTCATGCAGCTCCTACTGACCATCCTCCTTAACCATCAAAATGGTCGCCAAAAATCCTTCTGCTCCTCTCTCCAGTAGCTCATCTGCGCGCAACATGGAGACAATGAAAATTCCATGGTGCGTCTGAATCCCCTGAAATATGTTCTTCCCTTCAGTTCTGGGGATATGAACTCTCGCTCTCGGACAATCCAGTACTACTCGATGTCGTGATAATCAATCCATCCCGAGTATAACATCATACTCAGTCAAATCTCCAAACAAGTCGACTCCTCCAAGCATAACGGGTACATCGCGATGAACGCTGAGTACTCCCAATCTCTCTGTGCTGGCTGTCTGAATCTTCTTAGCCTTCGGTTCGAAGACACTCCGAAAGGACCAAGACTGGACTACACGCAGACTCACAAAACTATGAGAAGCTCCTGTGTCGAATAAGGTATGAGCTGACTCTCCTCCAACCAAAACCGATCCTACACGAGATTTTTACTAACTACACATGATAACCACACACCAAATCAACTCCCTGGGGATCTCCAACTGCAAACACCCATGGAGCGATCGCTGGACGCTTCAGTGGTGGTGGAAGCGCTGCATTGCCCCTCCTCAGACAATCTCTGTAGATGTGACCCGGCTGGTTACAGCTGTAACAGTTCCTCGCTGCCACTGCTGGTGCTACTACCGCTGCTGGCGCTGCAACCTGAGTATGTGGTGGCTTCCTACAATTCTTTGAAAGATGCCCACACTGATCGCAATTATAGCACTGGAAACACTCTCCAAAATGGTGGCGACGACAACATCCACAACGGGGTGCTCCAGTCTGCTCCAAAGGACTCCTGTGCGACCCCGAAGCCCCTTCTGCCTTAGGCTGAACTGCTTTGGAGAACTTCTGCTCCTCACCCATACATTTCTCCTGCACAGCTGCCATCTATACCAGATCCTCCAAACTGGTGTAGGTAACCACACTGCACCTACCACGAAGCTCTACTTGCATCCCATCTAAGAACCTCCTGATCAGATCCTCCTCATCTATGTTGTTACCCACAAATCTACGGAGTTGGTTAAACTCCCTCTCATACTCCCTAACAGACTTTGCATTCTGCCTCAAATGCTCGAAATCATTCTTCTTCTCATGCAAAGCTTCCCTCGGAAAATCCTTCTTGTTGAACGCGTAAAGAAAATCATCATATGCCAGCTCGCCACGGTGAATCAATCTCACTCCATCCCACCAGATTGATGCATCTCCATGCAAATACAACTCAACGATGTTAAGCTTGAGCCTTGGTGGGCACGAGATGGTCTTCAAACACTTATCCAAACTGTGCTTCCAATCGTGAGCAACTGTAGGTTCCGTCGTTCCACTGAAATGCTCCAAACTCACATACTTCATCTGTCCCAACACCCTGATAAATGTCTCATCAACCTCGGGCACCTGAACTGGGAAAGCAGGTCGCGGCGGTGGAACCTGAAAAACTCCTGGAACTGGCTGATGTGGAACCTGATGTTACTTCTGAGGGTACTTCTGGGCTGGAGCCGGCTGATGTGGAACCTGATGATCATGCTGAACCTGAACTGGTGGGGCCTGCTGCATGTGAATCTGCGGACCCTGCTGCACCTGAACCTGAGGACCATGCAGAATCTGCTGACCCTGCTGAACTGCAGCCATCTGTTTGGGAACCTCCTGAGCAGCTACTCAGGCATTCTCCTGGGCAGCTTGCTGGACTGCCTCCTGTGCAGCCTGCCTAGCCGCATCCTGAACCATCTGTCTAAAAGCATCTTGATCAATAGGCGGAGCCGCTTGCTGCGGAACTGCAGACTGGACATGCTCATCCTCAGCCTCTCTAGCAACTCTGGCGGTCTGAGTACGAACAACTCTCTTCCTGGGCGGTATCTGAAAGAAAAGCGAAAAAGTTAACTTCTGTCGAACTCTGGATACCAACATTTAAGGAGTGATGCCGAACGGAAATATGCTATTTATTTTCATTTTCAAAATTCTCAAATCCCCGAAAATATTTTGAAATAGTCTAAAACCGTTTAAACCGAATAAAACCAAATAAAACCAGGTCTCCAAAATCGCCATCCCGGGTCGGAGCCGGGACAGAACCCCACTTTGATACCAAAATTGTGACACCCGGCTTTCTCGGGATATAATAAATAAATAAAAGCGGAAATTAAATAAAACTGAAAGAATAATAATAATAATCTCCATATCATAATATAAAAGTCAATACGATTCCATAAGTCAAAATGAAAGTACTGATAACAACATAAGACCGAAATATATAAAGACAACATAATTCCAAAATATAAAGACGACATAAATCCGGAAGTGTAAAATAGGAAATAACATAAACGATAAAAGCCCAAAGGCCTAGAGGCCCGATAACGATAAAAGCGATAAAACGATAGAAGCCCAAAAGCCCAATAGCACCGGTCCGAAAATCACTCCGGCTCGTCGGTCTCACCTGAAAGGGGGAAAGAAGGAGGGGTGAGCGACAGGGGAATCGCCCAGTGAGGTATGAGATGCTAAACCGCAA
>NC_027751.1:14639909-14685395 GCF_000695525.1 Brassica oleracea var. oleracea
AACATTAGTCCACACTGCACCCCGCAAATCTCTAAGGCGTCGTAAGTACAAACGTCTCTTTACCCCCGCAAATCTCCACAAACATGGCAGCTAGTGCAAACGTCTCTGCACCCCGTAAAACTCCTCAAACATAGGCAACCAGTACAGACGTCTCTGCACCCTGTAAATCTCCACACTTGGACTCGCATATATATACATATATATAACAATTCTTAACATCAATCATTTCAATCAACCGTTGAATCCTCTATTATCCTATTTCCAGTTTAACAATCAATAATAATAAACAAGCAAGACTCTCAAACAGACTCGATTCACAGAGACGGATCATGTTTCGAAACTAAACTTTCCATAACGGTAGTACTAAACTAGTTCGGGATTTAAACGAAGAAGCCCTCACCTTAGCAACAAGAAGAAGTGGTATATATGAACTCCAGATGCTCAAATAGACTCCAAATCTGAAATCATGGCGAAAAATCGAGTCAGAATGCCTTTCGAACGGTTTAAAACGGGCCTGGTCAATGTTTAGAGAAAAGTCAACTCGCTGGTCAAAGGTCAATCCGGTCAACTCTTGACCAGAAATCAATTTGACCTAACCAGTCAGTTACCCTAACCGATTTCGAATTCAATTGAACCAGATCCTATTTAATTGCAATTCAGTTTACTTCTGACCAAAAATCAATTTCCAATAACCAACCGGTTTAACCTAACCAGCCCAAAATCGATTTAAACCAATTAAACCAGTCAAACCACCGGTTGACCGAGTCACCGAGTTAACTCACCGAGTTGACTCAGCCGAGTTGGCCGAGTCACCGGCGAGTCACCGGCTCAGGTCACCGGCGGCGATGGAAGAGGGGCGGTGGCTTACCGGGAAAGTTACCGGCGGCGATGCGGCGGCGGCTTCCCGACGGCGGACTGACGGTGGCTCCAGCGATTGGCGGTCGGAGACGGCGGCGCGTGGTCGGAATGCGCGGTGACTCCGACAGACTGCGGCGGTGCGTGTGTTTCACGCGCGCACGATTGCGAAACTTCGGGAGGCTCTAGCGGCTTCGTCCGTGCTCTGATTGCGGCGTGGTTGGTGTCTATGGCTTTGTTTCGACGAGAGGAACACGATGGTGGTATTTTATGCACGAGATTCTCAACAGTTAGGGAGATATGATCGATTTAATAAAACGGCCGAAACTGAACTAAATGCATGACGGCTTTGCGGTGGTTACCTAGGGTTGCGAACGGTGGTGTCGAGCTGAACGTGATCACGGCACACGGTTGCTCCGGCGACGAGCTCCGGCGACCCACTCACTTTAAAATAATCACACTTCTTCTCTTAGCTCACTCTCTCTCTAACTCTTCTTTTTTTGTATTAAGTTTCTGAGAAACCAAAGTGGATAGAGGTGGGTTTTTATAACAAAATACCTTGGGCTTCTGAAAAAGGTTTTGGGCCTCGACCTGAATTCTTTGGGCCAGAATTTGGGTCATTACAGATGTACTCAAGTTCCTCAATGCGATTATGCATGATGCATAGGCTGCTTCTATCATTTGGGTGTGTACCACTCCTTCATGTGCGAGTTCCCCTGGTTGCTCTACCATGAAACAGAGCACTGTTGAGACATTATATCCTGACGGTGGGAACATGTCTGGATTTGGCGGTGGACTGAGCGAATGACTGAGCGAATGACTGGTTACGTCTGGTTATGTCGATACGTTGTTTTCTCCGGTAGAGGATATTAACATTTTCTAGTTCCATAATCTATATTATAACGTCAGCGTTTTGTAGGCCCCATTTTTAAAAAGTATGAAAAAGTGTCAAGCCCATGGTTCGAACCCGAGTTATTGAGATATAAACGCCAACATTTATACCACTAAGCTAAATGATACTTTGTACATTGATGGCCGAAACCTAATATATATTTCTGAAGGTCGGAAGCCCTTGGTTCTTCGGCTTCCTCTGAGGGTCGGACCTACAAGTGTATTATGAGTTTCATTTTTAAATGAGATTCATCACATCTCAAGTTTGCAACAATTATAGGTTTCCCATATTGTAAACTGTTGTCGTTTAACATGAGTTTGAGTTCTTTTCATTATTGTCTCAAACAAGTTTGAGTTACAGAGTTGCGCCGTGTGTTTGTCCGTAATCTATTTTTTCACCGGTGAACTCTTCATGTCCCCATCTTAAATCGCTTGATCATAAATGTTCCTGATTTGTAGCCCCTCTGTAAACCCTATAGATATATGATTCTCATCTTTGATGAACCCAATCTGCATCTCCACAAAACTCATTGATTCCTCTTAGCTTTAAACATCTTCTAGAAAATGTTTCTCTCTGCCTCTCCAGTTCCTCAAACCAGCATCCCAGCGTCTGTCACTCAACCTTCGACTCTCTCCGTCTTGGTCGTAGTAGTCAGAGCATAGCCTCTAGCTTCCTCTATTTATGGGATTCCCTGAATTTCAAGAAAGACAGGGAGTTTGTGGGAATCACGTTTCTCTTCCTTAATAAAAATTTAAGTTAATCTTCGATCTATCACACTTTTTAGCATAATTGTTTTAATTGATTTTCTGATTCTTTGTTGGATAATATTATTTGCAGATTCCGTGATTCATGGGTTTNNNTCGATCGTTTTGAGGTTGCTAGGTGCTCAAGCATGTACAAGATAACTGATCATCCATTCTTCATTTGTTTCATCTCACTAACCATTATTGATGAAGTCATCACGGGTGCTCCTGAGACCAATCTCCAGTCAATTAGATTATTCGACAATCTCCAAGTGATTGCGAGCACAAACCTAGAACTCTTAGGTATATTATCATATTGCATTTGGGTTTATATTATGTTTCGATATCATAACTGATATTTAAACTCGCAGATGTGGTTGGACAAATCTGTTATGTCCAGGGCTTTGACTTCACCAAAGAAACAATTCGAGTCGTTATCCGTCTCCTTATTGATCTGTAAGAAACAATCAACACAAAATTATGTTTATATTATTGTCTATATTGTGCTAACATAAATAATCAAAAATATCTCCTACCCAAGATTTGTGGTCGTCTATTTATCTCTCTTACTTATCAATCTAATTTTACACAAATCTTTATTTTACAACTTAAAAAAAACCACAATAACCCAAACAATCAAATCATCAAAAACTAGAATCCCAAAAAAAAGACGAATCATTAATGATCACCTCTCTTTTTGTCTAATCTTATAAATAAACTTCAAAACAAATATATACCAAACCAATCAACTCAACTAAAACTCAACGACACATACATTGAGCCAGCTAAACAAATACGAACTACAAGACCAGTTATTTAACAATTTACAAACTTAATTTCGCAGATGCTTACGAAGAAGACTAAGACGACAACCAAGATCAGTGAAATTACCTAAACAAAAAGGCAGAGTAAGTTACAAACCCTAATAAATACAACTAACAATGATTTTTGTTTGCATATTACCCATCAAATAAAAAAGAAACAAACACAACCACACCAGGAGATACAAGAGACAATTCCAACAAACACAAAGACGGCAACAACATCTCCACCTGCTCACTCCTCTTGTCTTATGAAAATAGCTTACATGTTCAATGTCAACAGGCCAATGCTATTGTCTTCTTATGAGAAATACATATATTCGTTTAAAACCTATTAAGGTCCAAATACTAATTGTCACTCATTTTATAGTTATTTCTACAAGTCTTCATGTATTTGTTTTAAAGGTCCGGTAAAAGCAACAAACAAACAAAAGGTACTCTCAACAACCTTAATATAATTTATGTAATCTCAACAGTACAAGTAACAAATTAAAAAAACAAACAGACAATAAGTCTCAGTGACACAACAAACAACACCACGAACTATATCAATCACGTTTAGTCATTCATGAGTGGAGAACAATGCATACACAATTCATCATCACAACTCTAACCATATAACAATAAAAAACTTGAAAAACAATGGTCAACTCAAAACGCAAAATTCACAGCTACAATAACCCTAACAAATGAGATGAAACAAGAACTCGGTCTACAACCCCGCGCTTGCGCGTGGGCAATGTAACTAATTGCTTAAAAAGCTGGGAATTTAAGTGCTTACCTGCGGGTCCCGCCCTGCGGGGCGGGTGCATGTCGATCAATTCAAAAAGTTTAACATGACAATGTGGGTCGAATAAAATTTAAGCGGGGCGGGTGCGGCCAGCCAAATTTGAGTCGCGGATACCCACTAGCCCGCAAAAATATTTTGTTTATAAAAAATAAATAAAATATCAAAAATAAATAAAAGATTAAAATTTATATAATTTCAATTAAATATAATATTAAAAAATATAATTTTATTATAAATAAATAATTTAAATTATTTTTTATAAAAATAATTAATATATAATTAAAATAATTATTTTTATGAAAATTTATATTATCTGCGGGTCTGGTAGGTTACCCTCTGTTGCATCTTGAGGTGTCTTAAATCTTTATGCACGAGTAAAAGCCCAACATTCGTTGGGTCGGTACGGTATGCCTTATCGATTTAGAAAAAAATACTTTTTCTAGATAAGTATGTATTCTTATAGGAAAAAGGAAATCAAGTTTTGAGGCCGCTATAAATACGGGTCTAAGAGTTTGTAAGTTTATTCATCCACATAATAATAAAAAACTCGAAACGAGCATTTGCCTCAATATGTTTTTGCTCTCTTTTGCTTTCTTCGAGTTAATTCGCGTTTGTTCACAACACCCACAAATCTGGGCGAGGCAGATGCGGGTACCCATTTTTTCGCGGGTCATGTAGATCAAAAGATCAAAATTTTGAGTGAAAAAATGACTCGACCCGCTAGTTATCGAGTCAAGTGGGGCGGGTTGACCTGCAAACCCAGCTCTATTTGCTTATGTTACTTCATGCGTTAGAAATCTTTATACGCCTCACGGTGGGTGCGAATTGTTGATGCATGAAACCGGTAATCGAGTTTAGAGACTAGCAAACAACAATTACATAAATGGAGGCCAAAGATTTCGCTTATTGAAATGTATAATCGAGTACGGAAAAAGTGATACAAGTTTCAACTTTTAAGAAATAAGGACATGTAGTCGATAATCTAAAAGTTCGTAGTCGGTCTCTCTCACTCTCCTCTTTTGCTTCTTGCTTCTACCCCTTTTATAAGCCATCTCCTCTTACTTGCTTCAATTGTTTTCCGTAGTCATCAATACAGCTACAAGTATTTATAGTCGTCGTTGATGCAGTTGGCAGCTACGTTTGGCGCTGAGACTAGGTCTTGCGTCCTATTGTGGTGAGCCGTCCCATTGCATGTGTAAGAATCCCATTACGCGAGTAGTGAAGGAACAATCGTCTGCAGGTGGGTCTTAGTAGGGGTGTCAAAATGAGATAGCTCGCTCAACTCAGCTCAGCACATAGTGAGCTCAGATCTTTCCAGCTCGGCTCATTTATTAGATAAACTTCAATATGTAAACTCGAACTCAGATCATCAAGATCATGAGCTAAATGAGTTATTTCGCGATCTAATATAAAAAATTAATTATCATTAAACAAAATATTAAAATAAGTTTTGTTAAGTTTTATAATATTAAAGTATGATTTCTATATTACTTATCTATGTTTTATAAAATTTAAATGTAAAACAAAATATTAAGTAATAATTCTGAGTAATTTCTAAATTGTCTCTTAGGAATATTTTGTTTTACATCTAAATTTAAAGATAGATGATGGGTATATAAAAATTTCCTTTACATTTTCTATATATATCTAAAAATATTTGGTTTTACATTTTAATTTTAGAAGATAAATATGATAATATAGAAATGATCTTATTTACATATGATATATATAATTTTAAGTATAAAAATGACTAAGCTCATGAATTGGGTCATGTTCATTAAAAATCGTTTATATAACTCGTGATCTAATTTAGAGATTGATTGTTTCTAGTTTTTCAACTAGTTTTTGGTTTTTGTTTTTCCAAAAAATACTTTTTAGCCGATCAAATTTTTTGAGAAATTGATTCTCTGTAAGTTAGGGAATCTAGTTTTTAAAATAACTACCCTATTCTAAACAAAAACCAAAATCTAAGTTTTTCTAGTTTTTCAAAATAAAAGAACTGATAGTAGATTCACGATTGATTATTTATTTTATTATTACAAATATTTTATTTAATAATAATGAACCTTGTAGCTTTTTAATATTGTTACTGTTATTTATTATGACAATGTCTACTATTCACAGAATGCCTAGGTAAAATAAATTTGAAATTTAGTTAATTTAAAATAAAATAGATATATGTTTTGGTATTAGTTAGGAAAACTCTTTCATGCCTATAAACTATAAGACCAACCAATATAATACCTTTTTAACTATTTTAAAATAATGATTTTATTATTAATATTTTTATTAGTTAAAAACCAAAATATAAAATAACCATCCAATCATTTTTTTTTAAAATGAATATAGGCAATAAGGTTAAGTAAAAATAATGTTTAACATATATAATATGAAAATATTATATAAGAATATTTTTAAAAAGTTTTGTCAGTTTAATAAAATTAATTATTTAAAATTATTTCATGTAAATTTTACATATTTGTTAAGAGATCTATTGGTATAATTTATTAAAAATTATATTTATTTTAGTAATTTTATGTTTGTTTAAAAATAAATTAACTTATAAGTGAAGTTCTTAAAAATAATCAAATTAAATAAATTACTTATCAAACTTTATAGAATCCAAAATATACAAAAAATTATAAAAAATATTAAAAATCAAAAACCAAAAACCAAAAAATAGAATCTAGAATCACCAATCAAGTTTTTTGAAAAACTAAATTTTACAGCAAAATCAAAAACCAAAATCTAAAATCTAATAACTAAAATCCAAAATCCAAAATCCAAAAACTAAAATCTAAAAACCATGTAAACAATCATCACCTTAATCTCGCTCATTAAACTCCTTTATTAAATGAACCTAAAAAATATAACTTATGCTAATAAAAAATCAAGCTGAACTGAGTTAGCTAAAAAGTTATAGCTCATTTTGACATCTTTACACCACCTCCAATGGGGGTTCATCGTATTGGAGCTCTTAGAATATGTACTATGCTCCGATGGAAAGAATCCCATCGGAGGTGCTCTACGTCTCAGGCTCTTTCTTCTCCTCTTTTGGGCCTCTTTTCCTTGGTAAGCCATAACAATTCGAGGGTCAATATGGATATACGGGCCCATATCCAGTAGTAGTTAACGTTGATGGTGTTGCTTGTTTTGCTCTTTACACTTAGTAGACTAAGGCTTGAAAAGCCATGTTTATTCTTTACTAAGAAGAGCCTGGTCCTTGTAGCTTATTGCTGCACAGAGTTGATCGTGATTACGTAAATCAAGATTTATCCGAGTTTGAGACAATTTCTCAAGCAAAGCATATATATATATATTTTAAAATCAGTTCTAGCATATTCCATCTTCTGAATATATACATGTAAAAAAGTGTTTATGATTTTTCTATTTCTCTACGCAGAATTTTTTTTTTTATAATCCGGCGACCGAAATCAATCGACTAATCCCACGAAGCCCGTATCAACCATGCATTCTTACCATTTAAAGTAGTCCGGGTGGCCAACGGGAATCGAACTGCGAATTCACCGTATTGAGATTATCCCTCAAGTGCCACTAGCCCAACCTCGTTGGTTCTTTACACAGAATTCAAGTTTGGTGAATTGCTAATTAAATTTACATAAGCGAATAATTTATCTTTAATTGCTAGTAAAGTTACGAAAGCTTATCATAAAATCATTTAAAACTATGTTTCATTTCTTTTGATTTTATTTAAAATTATCACAACTTTCTAACTTTTTAATATAGTATAACATTTTTAATATTTTATCACAATATTTCAAATATATTGAAATTTATCAAATATGAATTATAATTATATGTAAATACTGATAATTTTATAATATATTTCCTGTTTCAAAAATATATACAATTATATAAATAAATAAAAAATGTCATCTTACATAAATAAATTTATTTCGTGATTTTACAATATTTGGATTTATCTTATAATGGAGTTTATATTTATTTTATCATTATGCGAGTATCTGTTGTTACCAATTTAAACCAATTAAAACTAAATTACACTTTAGCTAAAATTATTAAAATTTATGTATCTGCAAAACCAAATCAAACTGAAAATAAAAATAAAATTAATATTTTTAATAAAAAATTTCCTCAAAATTCTCCGTAAGAAAAATAAAACTTGACAGGAATCAAAACCGAATCTAATCCATAAATTATAAATTATAAAACTTAACAATATTCAATATTTTAATTTCACAAACCAAAATAAATCCAAATTTCTATATGTATAATATATACTCCCTCTGTTTCATTATAAGTGTCGTTTTAGGTTTCGGCACACGGATTAAGAAAACAAATAATTTTGTACATTTCCTATAAAAAACACTATTACCTATACACCTAACCATATTTTAACCAATAGAAAAATAAATTTTGCATTGAAAATCGAAAACGACACTTATTTTGTAACGAATTCTTTTTTCTAAAACGACACTTTATATGAAATGGATAGAGTATATGATTTTATATGATGCATGTGAAACAAAAGTCACTGTATCTTGGCAAAAAGAAAAGAAAAAAAGAGGTCACTATATAATGATAAATAAAGGTCTGTCTCATAACTAACTTGAAAAAAACAAAATCATAGAAGCCCCTTTTTTCCTAAAAAATCAATTCCTTTATATAATCTTTTGATATATGTTTGGTCTTTTAACCTCTTAACCCTTACCAATGATGAACATAACTGAAATATCACTGGCCAACATCATTACAACATATGACTTTTGCCCGATTTATTCAGTTTCAGTTGGTTATTATGGCAACCAATACCAATAATTATTATCGCTTTTGGTCACCAGGCGATTTAACATTCACACTAGGCCAGACTCTTTCTTAGTAAATTAATTTTCTTTCCTTCAGCTCATGGGCGGTCTTCAAAATAAGTTATTGAATTTCCTTTCCAAACCAATAAAAATAGGGTTATAATGCGGAATTTTCGGCTTCTGATTCTTCTAAAATGATGTCATAGCAAACTTCTACAACCTTAATAGCTGCTGCTATCATGTATATAATTTTAATAAATTATTACTTAGTTCAGTTATCTAATTTAAACAATTTGTTATTTAATTTGATTATATAAATGTAGATAAAGTTACCACAAGTATGGTCTCAAACTTGTTTTCATATGGCTATTAGCTCACAAAAAAAATTCAAATTTTTTGACGACAGTCTATCTAAACCGGTAATCGATTCACCATACCATGAAGATTGGACAGCAAACAATCATCCCAGTGTAGGATTGATAAAACAAACAATCAAACCATCAGATCATTTATCGCAGAATCGCAAAAAAGTTATGGGACATTCATGAAGCTTTTGCAACATGAACAACCGTCGTTGTTTCTTAAACCAATGTTACAAATCCTGAGCCTTCGATTCTCCTACTTAGGTTACTTCTACTATTATATTTAGAAGATTGTCCAATCTCACACGTGTTACCACTTATGAGCTTGAAGGAAGGTATTGAGAGAATTAGATGATCGACCCAGATCCAATGATCAATATTAGAATATATATTAAAATATTAGAATAGAAAACTTATCATTATCTATATATATTATTCCATATTAGTTTAGAAATTAAGTTAAATCATTCGTTATATAAACTAGACATATTGTACTTTAATTCTTATGAGTCAATAATACTTCTTCCAATTCTATACTCTCTCAATTTGTCATCGTAATAGGTTTTTGCTTTCTTAGATGTACATTGTGTCACCCAAAAGAAAAATGAATAATCTTGGCAAAAACTTCTTCCGTATGTGACATACCTATGCATATTCTAACAGGATTCTTTTTGGAGAAATTGTTAAAAATATCACATTCATAATACTTTTTTTATATTTACGTCAACCACTTTTACCCTCACTTTTAAAAAGAAGAAAATACATTTATAACCCTAAAGTTAACTAATCTATACTTATGGTTTAGAGTTGAGAAGGGTGGGGTAGGATTTTTGGAATGTGAAATTTAAAATTCTAATAAATATATAAATAAATACTTAAAATATATAATTTTTTTAAAAAATAGTTTCAAAAATAATTTTTGATTTTCAATAAGAAAGTTTGAAAAAAAATCGAAAAAAATTCAAAAAACAATTATCAAAAGTTCGAATTTGAAAAAGTATAATTCAAAAGCATAATTTATTTATTTATTTAAATAATTATTTATTATATATATGTAGAAAACAAAGGTATAAGGTCTTTTGATTCTTAATAAAAAATGTATTTTTGAAAATATCTTTTACTAGTGGTAAACATGAATAATGATACCAAAAATAGTGGTAAACATAAAAATTCCCCAGCCTTTTATCATACACAGTGATCTTAAACAACAATATCATATACCAAGTCAAATAAAACCCATATGTAAAACCCACCAATTTTTTTTAAAAGAGAGGTGTTTCATGGATCTCAAAGTCCACTAAAAAAATAAGGTTGATATTAGTTAATGTATCATATAAGTAACTGATGAATAGAATATTTACTAATGATTTTTTTTATGTGGAAAATAGTATTTTATTGATAATATGAACTGATACAACTATGGTAATTCAAGGAATATGTAAGAGAGTACAAAGTATTTAAACTTTAGGTTTGATATCTAAAAGATGTGATCCCTTTTGTTATTTTCCTTTGTTGTCCTTTTATAGATGTTGAAGGGAGGATTGTAACGGCCGCGTGATCTCTCAAATACCAGATAAGACACTTTTTGACTTTCTATTACACCTAGAGACACTTCTTACATGTGACACACTTTGTTGTGGGCCAGCAACAGATTGTGGACAATTTTACCCTTAATGGAAATGACACTTGTGGATGAGTGATTTGTGGACGAGTGATGCGTGGTTGGATGATTTGTGGACGGGTGATGTGCGGATGAGTGATGTTAATGTGTTTATAATAGATAACGTGGACAAATTATACCATAAAACGTGGACAGAGATTCTGTTATCTCCAATACAAACACTTGGCTTTTTCAGCTCAATTGATAAATTATCTGCAATTAAACTTCAATCAAAATGAGAAAAAGATGATATTGTAAGTATGAGCAGAGAGAAAAATCGAAGAAGCGTTTACCTTTTGTCGGAGAGGAATAGATCTTGCATATCAGAGATTTCTGATCTAAGGAATTTGCGTTTTGTCATGATGTGGATGAATGTAATTTTGATTAGAGTTGAATTTAGATTCTGAGATGATGAATGTAATCGAAGGAATATTGTCTATGTCCACAACTAGTTTATAATCTATTAAGATGTTCATGTCCACAACTAATTTATAATTCTGTTATCCACGCTTTGGTGTCTATGTCCACATTTTGTTTACACATTAATATATATATAATATATATATGAACATGAATCTTAAAAGATAGAGAATTTTATATATAGTTTATTATGACAATTATTTTTGTTTAATATATTTTAGAACTTGAGATAAAAGTAAATAAATACATAAAGTAAGAAAAATAATAAAATGAAATAAGAATAGGAGATATATTTTCTTTAGTTTAGGGTTATAAAAGTCTTTTTGATAAAAAAAAGTGTCTTAAGTGATAAGTGTCTTGCACTGTAATCTCTCTTACGTTTTGATTTGACCTTATCATCTCGGCGCTGACTACTCTGTAACTCGGTATAGACTCATTCTCTTTGTAGGCATGTTGTCTTCGGTTAAGCCCTTGTGGTATTTTGTCGTACTCTCGGACTGGGTTGACCCACTTTTTTTTTTTTTATCAAAGACTGGGTTTACCCACCTCCAACAATGTCCCTGTGACTTTAAAAATCATTAGTTTGTCCGGGTCCTAACCAATGTGAAATATTTAGCAATGCCGACTCTTCCAGTTCGAGATGATATCTGAGGACCAAACTGCTGTAACCCATCGGAAGTACTTTAATTATACAACAATGCCAACAAACAAACAAAAAAGAAGTTGTATAGTTGGAATAAACTTGATTGTTTTTCTTTTATAAAAAAAATTGATTGTTTTACCGCTGTTCAGCTAATTATGATTCACGAGCCTGTAAAATTGATCTCAGGCTCTCAGCTATTACCTATTGATTTTTAATAAGTTCCTTATTTCACAGTAATGTATGGATACTTTAAAAACTAATCATAAAACACTTGACCGCTTTTTATGTTTTTAATTCCATAAAGGACGATCCTCATATCTGCATATGATTATCATTTACTGTTTATAAAGCCTAAAGGTACACATTCTCCTTATCTTTTTCGAACTTTAAAAAGTGAAAAACAAATTAACCTTTTCTCATAAAGCTCTTACCTAAATCAATTTTTTTCAGAAAATGCAATTAATTTATGGTTGTGCCAAAAGCATAGTTCTGGTATTAAATATTTAAGACTTGCACTCATTTTTATATAGACCGAAATGTAATTGTAATATCCTGATTTCTGGTATATATGTAAAGGTTTAAGAAAATTTATTTGGCTATCTATGTCACCAAAGTGCGTTTACCTTTTCGAACACACATCTATTTAAAACTCTAGAACTAAACGTGATCTATCGAGAAGTGATATGCGATATCGTACGAGTGAAAACAAAACGCGGAAAGTCTTATGATGATTGCATAATAAGTAAACATGACTACTGAGCTACTAAATACTAACGCATTGTCCGTCGCACATAAAAGAGCCCGTGGACCAAGTGAGAGGGCATGGAAAATCTATTAGCCTTGGATAATCGGACGTTACAGTAACATTAATTGTGTATGTTCGTAATGAATATTGGCAAGTGCTGAACTAACTATAACAAACGTAGGCCCGACTCAATGGTGTCATGGACTCTGGGGCAAAAACAAATTTTAATTTCTAAACTATTATTTTTCTTTAAAAAATGTAATAGATATATGTTTTTTTTCAAAATATCAGAAGTATTTTTAAAAATAAATCTATGGAAATAAAAAAATACTTTCATATAAAAAAAATCTAGATTCTTTTTCTTATTTTTAATATTAAAATACATGTATTTTTTTTTAAAACCGAATCCTTATCTATTAACAAATAGGAGGACAACAGATTGAGCCCGGGGCGGTCGCACCGCTCGCCCCCTATCTAAACCGCCCTGAACACACGGGATATGGACACTTGGTCATCGTACAAGTGCGTTGTGACCCAACGATCCTGGTTTTTGAAGCAAAGGTGTAACAAACATACGAGATATTTGCTTAAAAAAAAAACTTACGAGAGAGTTCTTGCACACAAATATTTTACCCTTGAGATTAGTCGAGCTGTTCGGTAAATATGGATATCTCTTGTTAAATCTTAAGAAACTGTGAATAATTGTTCGCTACATCTTGCGTGTGTTGGCGAGATAGGATCCTAAGTTTAAACTTACCATCATCAATGATTTTGTCCTACAAATGTTAAACGGACGTATCTATATGTAGGCACATATCTATATTATAGTGCGGTGCGAATGATTGATATTGTAATTGTTTTTACCTCAACTTTTAACCTTCACTCATCATTTCTAAGTACAAATCCCTAGGTAGTCTAAACACTAACCATACCGACAAATACCCTGTGGTCTTCAATGTTTTATACACTCATGAAGGATTTGATTTGCTCTTTCCATATAAATCATGTGTTTTTCTGCACCATGTCTAATACTAAATTTTTTAAATTAAAATTTTATTGTTATATTTTATTATTTTTAGCAACATTTTAATATAAAATTGATTTAATCATACATAAAATTAAGTAAAAAATACTTTTTTTTATTTAAAATTATATTTAAGAATATATATTTGAAATTATAATACCAGACATATTTTTTTATCTATTTCTTTTGGTTAAATATATTAAATAAACTTGCATAAAATTATGATAAAAATTTAATTTTTTTTATAATTATCAAAAATTAAAACCAAACTGTATTTATAAAATTTATAGATATATAAAAAACTAATGATTTTACGATTAAAAGTTATAATTTTTTTAAAAAATTGTAGACAATTTTAGTCATAAAGCTTTCATAGTTATGAAAAAAGAATTAAATAATATTTTGAAATTTGTAATGTCATATTTGAATATAGTAGTAACACATTGCAGATCTGGCTGAGCCCATTCAAATTTGGACTTGGTTCTAAATTGGATTTTGTTATTCCAATACTTGTTTATGATTCAAAAATCTACATTTTAGTTCACAGATTTAAATTTTTTTAAAAATTTCCGTGGTATTACTAAAAAGTGGTTGTTAAGAAACAAGAAACATAAACAATAAGACTAGCAACTAATAATTCTATGAAAGTGGATACATTATTTAAAATTCAAAAATTAAACAATATTGTTGAAACGTCTGAAGAAAAAATATTTATAATTTGAACTTTAAATGCAATTGTCCAAACATAACAATTTTAATGTGATCAAATGCCAAATTATACATGAAACTAAGTATTTGAGTTAATTATTATGTTATAGATATTTATTGGGAACTTTGCGTAACTTGGGTATTTACTTAGAATTGATTTTGGATTTGGTATGAAGTTCTTAGGTTCCTAAATTTTTTTCGGATTCTTCAGATATTCTTTCAGTTTCGGTTTGGGTAAAACTCAAAATTCAAAATACTATAGAACAAAAGCCATTCAGATATTTATGACGGTTTAGTTTGGTTTGGACTCAACTTTGCGGGTCAAATCGGTTCTGATTTTAGGATTCGTTTTTTTTTTCATTACACCATTAGATACTAATCTATAATCTCTAGCTTTTTAATTTTTTTATCAAGCTTTCCGTTTTCTTGTTTAATTTAACTGATAATTGCTGATACAAAGTTAGTGATTAATACAGCTCAATAGACAAAAATCAGCGGGTTAAAGAAAAAAACTTGAAAACACAAACCGGCAGTTTAGTGTCCACTCAAACGTCTTTTCTATCTCGTAATCACAAACATTGATGTAATAATAGTGTAACAACCAGGTAAGAGAATTAAAACAAGAGTTATTTCGCTGTTATGCCTCACTTTGAAGGGACATTGTGGAATCAGTACCCTGGAAAGGAAATTAGTGTGAGTAGTCTCATTATATCAAAATACCAGCGCTACCCTTCAAACTGGCAAGCTAATGGCAATGAAACAAAATGGCAGGTTAACGGCACAGCTTCAAATGAGAGAAATGGGAAGCTAATGGCAATGGTCTTTCGGTTAATAACAAGGAATTTCTTCACTTTGTTGCTCTGTAACCTTTTCTATGTGGTGTGCAAAACATTTAATCATTTTGTTGCTCTTTATCCTTTTCTATGTCGTGTGCAAACCGTTTTATCTTCATAGTCACTTGTTGTGTGTATTTGTGAATAGGCGCATAAAAAATAGAAAAACTATTGTCTGAGATAAAAAAATCGTATGGGTTATTGGAGACAGAAAGATAAAAAAGAAAGATTTAAACAAAGATGATTTGAGCTACAATGGTGTCCTCATGGGTTATTAGAGATAGATAGAGAGATAATGTCTTCATTTCATCAAATGGGATCAATCCTCTCTATAATGGGCACTTGTCACATGATTAAACGTTTAAATGGCAAAAGTAAACGGCGAATAAAAACTTCGCATGTATCCATCCCAATACTATGATAAATGGGCTCAGTCCCCTTAATGGGCTCATGTCAACTGATTGTTTGGATGGCAAATGTAAACAGAGGAAGAGGATAGAGATACGAACTTGGCCGCAGCGAGTGAGAACATAAACCCGATGGATTCGGTTGAAGAAGAAGAAGAAGAAGACGAGAACTATGTTGACACGAAACTATGCTGACACGAGGGTGAGTGATTCTATGTCACTCTGTTAGTTTGAGAAATAAATTGGTATAATTAGGATGACTATTTCGTTTTCTAATTGGAATAAATGGTAGTGATTGATGTTTAGTGAGTAATTGTACTAAAATTAGTCTGATTTGTATCCTTCTCCCCACTGTGCGACTGTTGCATGATTTAATTGAATTGGGAGAACTAGATAATGCTAGGGAAGAAGAAATGGGAGAGTTGATAGCGTTAGACATGAGAGTCACTGCACTAGAAGAAAAAGCTCTAGATGAGAAGAACAATATTGTAGATGCGAAGAACAAGATGGAGGCGTTAGACATCTTGTTGGCTTCATTGGAAGCTTATGTTGAGGAAGTAGGTGATGACTCACCTGAGGATGTGAAAGAGAGGGAGAAAAAAGGAAAGGGGGTTAAACGGTCACACTGGATGACAACCTGAACAAGACAATGAGTAGGTCTAAGAAGGAAAAATGAGATCTTTGTACCTGGATGTAAAATTTGTTCTGTTGGTTGTTGAAAATATGGTGGAAAAGTCTTAATTACTGCTATATCTCGTTGTTTTTTATGTTTAAACTTATGTTGGTTGATGTATAACTAACTTTGATGTTTCTTATTTGAAGGTGTAGTACTGGTAAAACATAACAACCTAGCGGACAGAAAAACATAGCAATATATAAGTTTAGAACACAAGAGATAAAGACGAGAGCACCACCAAGTTCATAAAATATTTAGGGAATCTAACACACGAAATTAAGAAAAACCCTTGACTAATTTCTTGAGCTCTTCGATCTCCTTACTCATTTGTTGAATCTTTAATTGCAGCTTCAAGCGGGTCTGGACCTCGTCACGAGCGTCTTTCTTCAAATCATTCACCTCATCTTCGAGTGCTTGAAGACAGCAAATGCGAAAGTGCGAGCCATCATCCTGAAGGTGCAAGGGTAATTTTGAATGTCAACAAATTAACAAAAGTAACAAACATATATTCGTATACCGCACATCATTCTAACCTCAAACACTTTGCATACATAGTACCGCATTCCTTGCTCGCCTGTCTCCACTACGATAGATTGACCACAAGCACACTTGTTTGGTATGCCTTGGTTTGCGTCCGCAACTGCATAGAGCCAATAATATTCCCTTTTGTGTTGCTTCATCTCGCTGTAGCAAGGATCCGTCATTTCTGACTAGAGAGAGAGGGAGGAAAATTTTCCATAACGACGAAAAGTTACGATCCTTGTAAACTTACTAGTAGTTTACGAGGATGTTACGACAAAATGGACGTAGATGTAAAATTACAAGAAAAACGTTTTATCGTAAATTACGAGAAAGTACGCCGCGAACAATATTCGTCGTAAATTTACGAGGATATTACGACGAAACATGTTACCGTTATTTATTGGTGAAAACGTGTATTCAATGCGCTTTGAATTACCTAATTTCGTTGTAAATTTCTTGTAAAACTGCATACATGATTATGACATAAATTTCAATATGAAAGTTTTGATAGATATTTATCTCTATAACCCTCCATGATGATTTTACATATGAACAATTATATTATGACATAAATTAGAAGATGAAAGTTTTGATAGAGATAGTATTATAAAAAAAATTAAAAGTTTTGACCGTTTAAGTAAATTTACATAATTAAAATTCTTATTTGTTTATTTAACAATAATTATTAATGAAAAAATGTTTGGGGGTATACCGTATAGTTTTAGGGTTTGGGATTGAAAGAATGAATACGTAGACAATTTGGAGAATAGAAGGAAGGGAGTGCTCGGAAGAAAACCAAAAGATCCGGTCCGTTGATTTTGTCAAATCTAATAGCTTGTGATCCGCGTGATAAATGTAGCAGCCAATCACGAAAGATGAAGAAAGACAAGAACTCTGGTCCATTGATTTTGTCTTATCTAGTGGCTGATAATTGGTTGTGAAAAAAAAATATGTTTATTAATTACGGACTCACCCTCTAACTAAAATCAATTTAGAAATGTGACTATGATGTCGCCACCATATACATCGTACATGTGCCATCTATTTATCACCCGGTACATCTTGTAGTGTTTGACACATTTCCATATTCAGAAATATCTCTATTTTTTCCCCAAATACTAAACATTAAAGCATCTTTAATTTTTTTTTAACAACAATTGATTTTATTAGCACTTTAATATGTGAAAAATAATAGTATTTAATAAAGAATAAAGGCTAATGAATAAAACTTAACTCTAAAAACTTAACACAAAACATTATTCTAAAAAATACTGCACGTAGATAAAATATCATTCGTAATGGTTTGCATATGATCAATTATAGAAATTATATCATATTTAGATAAATAAAATTTTGATAGAATAAGTATTATAAAAAAGGTTTGATGATATTTAAATAAATAAATTTACATAAGTAAAATTCTTATTTGTTTATCAAACATTAATATTTATGAAAAATGTTTGGGGGTATAGGGTATAGTTTTAGGGTTTAGGATTGGAAGGAAGGAAGGGAGTGATCGGAAGAAAACCAAAAGAAAACCAAAAGATCTGGTCCATTGATTTTGTCAAATCTATAGCTCAGATCGTGATCCGCGTGATAAATGTAACACAAAGAAAGACAAGAACTCTAGTCCACTGATTTTGTCTAATCTAGCGGCTGATAATAGGTGAACCCCATGAGCAAACCCCGATGAGAATTTTTATAATTGTGTATAACATAAGAATAGGTTGCAACCCAAAGAAAAATCATAAATCAACATATTTCTTGCTCAACAAAAAACATGGAAAAACAAACACAGCAAACATCGTCACAACCTCCCATTGGTTCGCCTAAAGCAAAACTCAAAAGAAAACTTGCGAATGTAATAACTCATCTATGGCTACCTTGTTTTCATCAAATGAGCAAATCCTTAGTTTTTTTTTACAGAAAGTGCAACTACTAGAGAAAAGAGTTACATGATGGCTCAATTGCGTATACAAATTGAATCCAAATGATTGGCTCTTAAAGAAATGGCGGAAGAAAATAAAATCTTACTGAGAGTTTAAGATCTATATATGATAATAATATACGTGAGTTTATTCGATACAAACAAGCAAGAATCGTACAGAAAAGAAAGGAGCAACATCAACCACCGCCCATTAGACCAAAGCTACAGATTAATAAGCATGGATTCTAATATGTGTAATCTCTCTTGTAAAATATCAGTTATTGTACTTTTAAATTTCGGTAATAAGTTTTTGCTCATATTTTAGAAGTGAGCTTCCTCATTGCTGCCTCCGCAGCTTCTTCTCTTACATTTTTTTGAGATTTTTAACACAAAATTAAACTAACTTATACTGGAATTAAAATCTGAAATAGAGTAATTCTTGGATTCACCCCCAATATAGTAACAAATAAAAGTTTCCACGTCTCGCGTCTTATTTAAAAAAAAATTAATTTTGTTTCTTAAACCACTGAAAGATTCTAAACCATAAACGCTAATTTCAAAACACCCCTAAAATCTATAACAGACCTTCAAACCCTCAAATTTTGAGGTTTTTGGGTCTCCAACAGACCCTCAAACCTTCAAATTTTGAGGGTCTGAATAGTGAAACCTCAAATTTGAAGTTCCACTATTCAAGCCTTCAAAACATGATTTACTTTTCAGTTTAATCCTTATAAATTTGTAATTCACATATATTTGTACTAGTATTAATTTTCTTACCACTTTAATCCTGTTAACTATATTTCACTTAAATTTTCAAATATATCTTATATTAATACATGAAATATATAATTTTTTTTGTTTATTTGCATTATAGTCCTTCACATTAACAAAACTACGTCGTAATGATAAAACTTTCCAAATACATATAAAACACATAATCTTTCATTATAAATTACATATATAATGAAAACACACATACACACAATTTTTTTTAAAATTATATATATATATCTCTATATATAATTCCTTGGAACTCTGATTCCTTTCTCTATATACCTCTATTTATAATTCCGACAAACTCTAATTCCTTTCTCTAGATTCCTCTGACAAAGTTCGGTTTGTTTCATTTTCATTTCTCCGTTTCATATTCATTTTGTTATGTCGGTTGTCCCAGGTTGGACATCGAATTTACAAAGCCGTGTCAATGCCATACTAAGCTCTGCGGGTCGGGATAACCTTCCATTTCTAAACCCTGGTCCTGGTATCTGGGTTGACAAAACTACTGTTACGTGGTTTAGGTTTTTACATGACCTCTCGCTAGCCCTACCAGAGATTCTTCAAGAAGGCTGGGTTCGTGAGTGGCCGACTTACCGATTAATTCCCCGACATTTTAAGGAATGATAGTTTCGTCAACTCGCTGTAAGCAAAACACAATACTATTTTTCGTTCCCGAAGATTTTGACAAAACAGTGATATTTTCTCCTTTTTTTCTAGCGAAAGTGCACGTGGGATCCGAGGCATTCTTTGACGGTGTGGACAAATTTTAATCGGGTGGCTAGAACGCTATTTAGAAGTCAAATGCGGAGGTTGAAGTGGATATGGGCGCATGGCAGCGAGAAGCCTAAGTGGATGCTAAGTAGAGTTTGGCTTGACCTGACCGATATGTTTTTCGAGTTTGGCCCTGATGATTTTGGTTTTTGAACGTAACTCGCCTTCCTCTAGTTGTCAAACATCGAATTTGTTCAAGACGAAAGACATTTATCAATGATCATGCCTCGAATTTTCTATATTCATAAGTCATAAATATCTCAGCCAAACACCAATTGCTGATTGGTCAGCCATTAACTTTTGGTCTTTTGGAAAAGATAAAACCTTATAATTGAAAAATAGTTTATTTGGTAATAGGTGTGTAAACGTATGCCAATTAAAGGAGGTGTCTTTTCGAATACATCTTCCATGCTCTGCGCGTTTGATAAATTTACCATACGTAACAGTTTTATGAAGAAACTAATGCTATGATTTACACCAATTTGCAAGTTGATTTGACAAGAAGTAGAAGTAGAAGTAAAAAATGTATTTGATAAACTTTATAAAATAGTCTTCATCTCAATATACTAATTAATCGAATTTCACTGTGACCAACTAGCCCATATTTATGCTTTTATTTACTTGGTTGGAGTTATATATTGAAGCTAAGTTATATATTGAAGCTATATTAACGGATGAACCAAATAAATGATAACTTTTTAACAAGTATCCATCGTCTTACATAATGTTGGTGCTTCTATGTGAAAATGTGAAAACGAAGGTAGTGGTAACTAATCTAGTCAGAAAAAGGCACATAAAATGTGAAAATGTTGGTCTTTTATGGCTTTGTTATTAGAATGAGTATTATGGAAAAACCATATCCGTTAACCGAACTTACTACGTCTAAAAATTGGTTTAGGTAAATTAATTTGGGAGTTTCTAGTGGCTAGTCAAGGTAAGTTGGTGCTTAAAATTTTCAAAGGGAAAGTTCATGCTTTTTTCAAACAAATTTGAAAGTCCGGGATTTCAATGACAATTTTCCCGATAATCTTCATCTATATATAACTATTGATTGATCCGTTTACGATCAAACCTCAAACATATATTTTCATCAATATCTATCTCTAAAATATTAATTCTCTTTGACCAGACCAAATTTTCTCCCCTACCAAACTTTCGTCATGGTGGATTCGAGGTTGCGTTCCCTACCAGATGCACTGCAAGAGAAAGTGCTCCAACACGTGGCTGCAGGATCCATCTCAGATCTTGCCGCTGTCAAATTGACCTGCAAGCAACTAAAGGAGGTTTCGGAACGACCTTCGGTCTATGCAGCCTTTGACCTGTTAAACATCCCTTTCCCATTGTTGGCTCGGATTCCTGCAACGTTTTATGCGGAGTGTTATCGTCACGATAACACGGATGCAATCTACTTAAAGTTTCTGTTTCTTGCATATCAAATTATGTAATTCCGACCTTTTTAATAAAGAGCATCTTGTGTTTTTTTTTTCTGTTTTTTGCAAAACAAATTATGTAATGCTGTTTCGTATGTTATTCTTCAAAAATGATCCTTAACTTTAACTTAAGAATTTCAAAACCAATATTCGTTTATTTTTATATCTTAAACGAAAATTTATCTAAGAACGTGAAATAATTACTTTCCGAAATTTATGTAAGAGCATCTCCAACCCAACCTCAAATCCTCAAATTTTGAGGTTTTTGTCATTCCAACCCAATCTCAAATCCTCAAATTTTGAGTTTTTGAATAGTGACACTTCAAATTTGAGGTTTCACTATTCAAAACCTCAAAACTACTATTCAATTTCTTTTTAGTCCTTACAATTATTTTCTTTAACAACTATATCTAATAACTTTATTTAGCATAACTTAAGTACAATAAAGTAAATAAATATGGTGTTCACTGTTGCGTTCAACTGTTACACCTAAGTTTACCTAGTAGTATACATGGCATGGCAACTGCCAGTTTTCAGCGGAGGATTTAAAAACTTGCAATTAATGTTTTTCAAATTCACAATTTTTCATTATTATATAGGTGACAAAAAGTGCATTGAAAATCTACAAAGGTGTTTTTGTTTCAATTTATATGATGTTTTGAAAGTTTCTATGTAAATTATTAAAGTAATTGCTGTCAATATTAAATGTTTTGTGTAGATATAGATATAGTAGAACTACTATCGCTTATCTATCTTATTATGAAATTAAAGATGCAAATGATTGATTTGAGTACCATTCAGAATAAGTTATTGGAACTGTAAGTGTATTGTATAATGTGTAGTTTATGTTTTATATGTTCAGAATAATAATGATTAACTATTACTATAGTTACAGAGGGAGTACATTAAACGGAATTTGTGTGATTATACTAATTAACTATATTAAAGCATCATATAAAAACAAGGTTTAGAGAAACAGAGGGAGTACATCTTTTTGAATCAATTTTTATTTCCTACTATGTACAATGGTTTCAAGATTCAACACCCTCCATTTCATCTTTTAACACTCAATGTCAACTTCTCTTTCTTACACGTCATCATTCATCATCATTAAGTACACCAAAATAAAATAAAGTAAATAAATATGGTGTTCAACTGTTACACCTAAGTTTACCTAGTAGTACACATGGCAAGGCAACATCCAGTTTTCAGTAGAGGATTTAAAAACTTGCAATTAATGTTTTTCAAATTCACAATTTTCCATTATTATATAGGTGACAAAAAGTGCATTGAAAATCTACAAATGTGTTTTTGTTTCAATTTATATGATGTTTTGAAAGTTTCTATGCAAAATTATTAAAGTAATTGCTGTCAATATTAAAAGTTATGTGTAGATATATATATAGTAGAAACTATCGCTTATCTATCTTATTCTGAAATTAAAGATGCAAATGATTGATTTGAGTACCATTCAGAATAAGTTATTGGAACTGTAAGTGTATTGTATAATGTGTAGTTTATGTTTTACTAGGGGGTTGTCCGCGCTTCGCGCGAAATATTATTTTGTTATGGTTAAATATGATGTTTTTGGATGATGTAATTATGTGGTCAGTATTTATTTGTGAAGAGCATGATTTAATATTTTATTGTGTTATGTACGTAGTATTAGGTTATAGATTAATATATTATGTGTTCGTCTTTTCAATAATGTGTTGTTGTGTGTATAGTAGTATTTGTTAGTGGTGAATTGAGCTTCTAATGTAAAGCATATTGAAGTTCAATCACTTTGAATTTAAGCATTTGTTGATTCTAACATTAACGATTTCAGTGTCAAAGTTGTTTTTCATATTTTCACATTTTTGAACATTATTCTTTTTTTAACAACATTGAACATTATTCTCGCATATTTTGACTTGAACCGTCACCATCTATGTATTTATTTACATTTCCGATATGCGGTGTTTCTTACCACCACCGGAAAAGGCTCACCTTTGTTGCTCTTGTCTTTTTCTGTGAGATTATCTGGTATTTGTTATAGATCAGACATATTAGTTTCATGTTGTGTGGTTGTTTATTGCGGCGTTATATGTTATTTCAGTCAATATTGGTCGTTTTTTTTCTTTCGATTTTGGCTAAGGTTAGAAACTACATCTCGTTGGGTTGGGTCAGAGTTTAGTTGTCATTTATGTTGTTTTCCTCGTCGCTGGTTTGCCATCGATAGTCCCTGCTTGTCTTGGTTTTTAAGATCTGGTTTTTGGTGATCTGACTTTTATGTTCTCTTCATAGCTCGGGGATGGCTCCACAGTTTGCTGATTTTGTGTAGTCTCTTTTTCTTTCTTTGTTCTCTCATGTCGTTGCACTTTTCATCGCTGGTTGTGTCTCTGGTGGCTCTCCATTTCACATATATGCCACTCAAGGTTTGGATAGTGTTTTCCTTCGTATATGTTCTGTGGGCTTGGAAGATTATTTCTTGTCTCAAACTTGAGCTCTGATTTCTCTGTTGTTGGCTTCCATTCTCCCTCCCTTATGTTGCTTTTATTCTTCTCCTGCTTCCTTTGGTATAGGTGTGTGGAGCTAGTCTTTTTGTGCTTTGGTCTCTTCTATTCAGAGCTCTGTGGTTCTTCGTTGGCATGAGCTCCTTGTATGTGGTTGTTTTGTTTGTGAGGTGATTCATACCTTTTAGCTGGTGGTTGTGCATTATGCATGTGTTTTCCTGCTTCGTGGTGACTTTGGTCCGGTGATTATTCTTTCTCAATCCTTTTTTGGTGTTTTGGATTGGTGCTTGATCGCGTTCATTTGTGTTTCAGACTTTTATTGAGTAAGTGTTACTATAGTATTCTATTTTTTCTTTGTGATTGTGGAGATTTAAGTTTAGATTATGTGTCTTACTCTAGTTTTTTTAGTTTAGTTATTTTCTGATTTTAATAGTAAAATAATTATAATTTGTAAATAAAATAATAGAAAATTAATAAAAAATAATAAAATAGTAAAAATTTATGTTATTTTTAGTTGTGAATAAATAAAATATTTAAAATCTATTTTTATTTTTTTATTTTTTCTTTATTCATCTCCAATTTTATTGACTAATAAAATGTATTATAAAACTTCACATAATAATGGTTAGTGTGAAAAAAATAATAGTGCACAATTAGAAAGTACAAAGCCAAATTGCAATAGTGTAAAAGAAGAAGAACCTAAAATGTAAAAACAAAAATGCATGGGGACACATGTCATCAAACCCCCTTGCCACTTGTCATAAGAAGAGAAAAAACTAACTTTATGTATATAGATATGTTCAGAATAGTAATGATTAACTATTACTATAGTTACAGAGGGAGTACATTAAACGGAATTTGTGTGATTATACTAATTAACTATATTATAGCATCATATAAAAACAAGGTTTAGAGAAACATAGGGAGTACATCTTTTTGAATCAATTTTTATTTCCTGCTATGTACAATGGTTTCAAGATTCAACACCCTCCACTTCATCTTTTAACACTCCATGCCATCTTTTTTTTTTTACAGATCATCATTCAACATACATTCAACTTTTATCCACTACAATGGTCTTGTTGAATAATATTCAACACTCTATTTTATTAATTAATAATTATTTTTTTCTATATCCAAATTACATAAACCTAGTCTCTATTTATAGATAATTTAAAATGATAAATTTTAGTATAAGAAATAAAAATAAATTATTTAATTTATAATAACATTAATTAGTTTTAAATAACTAAGAGAATATTAGAATATCAAAAATCTTTAGAAAGTGACATGTGTCGTCGGTGGTCCCCACTTTCTTCTTATTAAACATGTTGTATCTTTTCAACACCAATTAATCCACATCATCAAATTTCATTTTTCAACACTCTCATTGTAGGGATTCAACTGTTGAATCTTTTATTCAACACCTCCATTGTACATATATGTATCTTCTTGAAACAAAAAAAAAATGTATCTTTTTGAAACAGAGGGAGTAAAATATAAGATTTATAAGGTTGTTCACACATATTGAGGAAAGGAAAAATTAAATCTTTATTTCGACAGCTAATGCTATAATTTTACACCGCTTTGAAAGTTGATTTGACAAGGAGTAGAAGTAGAAGTAAAAAAATTAGTATTCGATAAAGTTTTGGACTAATTTTGACAAAGCTTTGAAAGTTTATAAGTTTTCTCTATATATTAACGGGTGAACAAATTTTTTTTTTTTTTTAAAAAGTATCCATTGATCCATTGTATTATATAATGTCGGTGCTTTTATATGAAAATGTGAAAACGAAGGGAGTTGTAACTAATCTAGACAGAAAAAGACACATAAAACCGAGAAGGCATAGCAAGGCCACAACCAGTTTACCGTAGTGTCCGTTTACGAGAACACTAATATTATAACAATTTAAAATTTCACTAATTTCTATTTAAAACGAATAACCTTCAAATTTGACTAGCGACTTTTTAAAACTTTGGTTAACAAATTAATTAGACGGGGTTAATTTTCGTTTATAATCGCTGGAACCCAAACGACCTCGTTTTATCACCAATACTTCCCCTAATTCGCCAACCCTAAATCCCTATTTCTCTCAAAATCGAAAAGCGGAAACTCACTTCAAAGCTTTGTCTCAATTTCATGATGAGTTCATCTTCCGAAGTACAATATGGAGGAGGAGATCGTGGGTTCCCAACGAAGTGTGACTGTGGATTACGTGTGGTACCTTTACTATCGAAGACACAAGAGAATTCAGGAAGACCTTTCTACCGTTGTATAAGCAAAACGGAGGTAAGCTTCCTCCCCACTTGTTTTTGTTCTTTAGACAGAAAGGCCATCTAATTGGGTCATGAAATAGGGGCATTTGTTTAAGTGGAATGAGGATGCTGTGTGTGAGGAGGTTGAAGATGCTATTCCAAAACTCGAAATCATTGACAGGGTGATTACTTAGACCAAAACCGAGGTTGAGGAGTTAAAGACTTTGATTGAAGATTTGAAGAAAGATGTCGCAGGGAGCCAGATAGAAATCAGGATTCGGAAAGCTTTGACGGCAGTGTGCCTTTTGTGTATTTTATGGCTTTGTCGTTAGTAGAATGAATATTATGGAAACCATATCAGCTAAAAACAGATCAGTTAAACATGGTAGATCCAAAATTAAACATCACTGAACCATGGCAAAACGAGGTCGTTCAGGTTTAACATCGACAACCATAACACCAAATATTATAGAAGTAGCAATCTAATCAGGGTAGACAAATCAACAATCATCCTCTTCGATAAGTAAGTCTACCATCGTCTTCATCATCATGTTCAGTCGTCCCCTACATATGCTTCTTCTTTCTCAATTTTGTTAAGAATAACATGACAGAAAACCAAGTCAGTATCAACAATAGACGGTGGTTGACTAATCTCTTCAATGAACCATTCTTCTCTTGGAGGTTCTATTCCGCCAGGCAAAGAAATGACATCAGATTCTTCCTCCTTCTCAGTGAGAGCATAGTACGTTTGATACCAACAACGTTTCCCTGTGGATCAAACACATTAGTATCTTCACCGACTCGTGTCCAGAGATTTCTAGATTCTGGGCCGTTAGGTCTCCTGCAATAGCAATGCCATTCTGTTTCTATTGGATAGCCTGGAATAGGAGACAAAGTTAGATCAAGAAACAAAAGCACAATATGCATGATTCAACATTATCTGACCGGGCAATTCACGAGGAGGTATTGAGAAGATGTGGTCACACTCTTCAGGTATGATGAGCGCTTTCATTGGCTGTCCTAGAACTTTGTTCTCAGATAATAGTTTGCCATCATATCATCTGATGGACGAAACCTGCAGCCGGCAGGGTAAAACATAAGACAACTGGTTCGACAAAGACATCATCAGTGGCCAAGACATCTCAAGAAACATATAGATAGGTATTGAGAGAGAAGATTACTTCTTTATGGTGTTAAAAGCTTTGATGAATGGTTCAACCAGTTTAGGATCAGTTTTGTCTTTATCATCAATCTTGGCAATGGTATGAGCTTTGTGTGCGATGTTGCATTCGTCAGTTTGGAGCTCTTTGAGATTCTGTTTCTTGAACTCGGGCTCAGACTCGGAATTTTGTGCTATTGCTATCCTCTTAAATGAACGAACCGTTCGATTTTATACATTCATAGAGGAGTAATAGAATCAAGAACACTGGTTGAGACTTGAGAGAAATAGAAAAGCATTGGAATCCAAAATTTGAAAACGATAAACCCTAATTATATAAACATCACAAGTACACATACCGAGAGGAGGATTTGGGTCTAAATATTTCTTGTCCGCCATGAGAGGAGGTTGTTGAGCTTGTTGTTCCGTGTCTAAAAAGGAGTTGATGTTTGAGGAGGTTGTTCAGCTTGTTGTTCTACACTCATCTCCAGTAAAATCCGATTTTCTATTTTTTTATTTTAGTTCATGTGATTTTATATCTTTTATACATATAAATTTAAATGTGCTTAAATATGTTTATTAGTTTTTATATGAAAACAAAGCAATATTCAATATTGAACCTTTTTATTTGCTATAAACCACAACGGGTCCCACATCACAGGACACAAATATATAATTGATGTTTTGTTTGTCCTTAGAATGACATTAAATTCCTTAATAGATAACTTTACTGAACTTAGGTCGGTTTATTAAAAATTAAATTGGTTATATCATGTGATTTTAAAAATTGAATTGTTAAATAATCGTTAAATACTTGAAATTCTTTATTAATACAATTTTACATTATAATGGCAAGGCAACAGCCGGAAATCGGTAGAGGATTTAAAAACATAAATTTAATGGCAAAGCATCCTTAACTTTTATTTATTGCTATTTTCACTTAAATAAATTAGAAGAGTTAATGTCATCCAATTAATTTCAAATCTTACATTATTACTTTTATCTAATTTAATGTTAATCACAAAGAACATGAAATTATTAGTTTCTAAGAATTTTATGTTCGATTTAGAAGAATTTAGAAGAAAATAAGCTCATTGTTTTAAAATACATTTTTAATCACCTAAGAGATATATGTAGTTAGTGCTTTTTATAAAATATTTTGTTTATTTATTTATGTTATATATAATTATTCTATTATAGAATAATTTTAATTTATAAAAAATAGTAATTGAGTCAAATTAATGTTAAAACAAAACAGATGGGTAAAATTAGTAAATTTGAAAAAGTATATGGTTTTGAATCTTGAAACCATTTAATGTCACCCAATTTGTTTCAAGGTTTATATATTAAAATCTCTAATTAAATGTTAATAAAAAATAACATGAAATTATTAGTTTTCCAAAAATATAAACCCATTCATTTACAACTCTTCGAAACCCTTTCTCTCAGTTTATATCCAGTATTTTTTTTATTTTTTCGAGAGAGGGCTTCTAGTTATCTTTTCCGGTTCTTTCTCTCTTTCATTTCAATCTTAGAACTACAATCTCCAATGGAAGAATTCAGACTTAGTGCTCTACCCGAAGAATTACAAGATTTGGTGGTCCAGGGCGTGGCTAAAAACTCTTTTCGCGATCTCTTCAGATTGAGAACTACGTCAAAGCATATGAAGGAAATAACCGTGAGTCCAGGAGTTTATGCATCGCTTAGTGTGTTTAATTGGTCTTCACACATTCCTAGGCCTTTGAGGTTATATGAAGAATGCTTTGCACACGGGAGCCCTTCAACGCTATACCTCAAGGGTTCCCAGTATTTCTTCTTGTACGGATTTGAGGAGGAAGGTCTTGCATTGATAAAGACTGCAGCAGACAAAGGCTCCGAGATTGCTATGTACACATACTCTATGGTTTGCAAAGCATTTTGGGACGAAGCAGAGTATTTCTCTCGTTTCAACAGAGACGATATCAGGACGATTAGCATGGACGTTGAAGAAAACGGCTGGGGTTGGGGCTGGCCTCCGAACGCGACAGCATTACTGATGAAGAGGGATGAGTTTATGGCATCCGTTTTGCCCTCCTACTTTACATGCGAATGTACAAGTTACAACCTATGGATTAAATGGCACAATAATCTTAGTAAGGGTCGAGATATGTGCCACCGCTGCTTTTGGACGAGGGAGTTGGGAATTTTTTTCCATTTCTTTGGTGTTATAATTCATCCAGACACCAGGCTTTGGTAATATTAAGAAGATCTAGTTTTTTGCGTCGGATGATGTGAACCAAACCTGTGTGGTTGAAAGGCCTTTCACGAAAGGGAAATATATATGAAACAGTCTTTTGGGGAAATGATCTAGTTTTATGTTATGTTATCTCTAGCAACACTATGGAAACAATAAGCTAAAAGAGACCTTTATGAATATATGATTTTCTGCAGTGATTCAACCAGCTGAGTTGGTATTCCACTGCCATTAAACATCTATTTCCTTCCTAACAATTATTGTTGCTCTTCCCTTGCCATTAGCCACCTCTTCCCTTTCCATTAACCAGCTGTTCCCTTGCTAACAATTTTAAAAGTTTAGTGATTATAGTTAATTATTAATAATATTAAGGACTAAACTGTAGTAATATGTAAATTTTGTAGAGAAAAGTTTAGTGATTGTAGTTTTCTCTTTATTATAAGTGGGTCCCCCAAGTTCTATTTTTCGTCTTGGATCTAGTTTTATTGTATGTTATTTGGGAGCAGCAATATGGAAACAATAAGCTAAAAGAGATCTTTATGAATATATGATTTGCTGCAATGGTTCAACCAGATGAGTTGATCTTCCACTGCCATTAAACAGCTGTTTCCTTTCTAACAGTTATTGTTGCTTTTCCCTTGCCATTAACCACCTCTTCCCTTGCTCTAACTCCCAAAATTCAGAGGCTTAATGGGCTCATTACTTAAATCGGCCCAGAAGGGTACATAGTGCCCCCATGATATATAAGCAAAACTAGGTTATATGACTAAGAGTACTTCACTCTGCAGACGGCTTCACACTCGCTCATTCCTTTTCCATCTCCCCCTCTCAGATTCACACGACTCGACATGGACGGAGTTGGACCCCACAGCAGCTTGCAAACTCTGGATAGTTACATCGCTAACATTAGGCTACGCTTAGGTCGTCTCGAGGTATCTGTCTGTATATGGGACCCTATTATTGTTATAGATTTTTACATTTCATGGATTGGTGCCATTAGTATAACTATAAATTACGCGTACTTTTAGATAAATAGTTATTGACCCAACTATTTTTAATGTTATAAGGATCATGTTCTTGAGGTTCCATGTGCAAACACAGAGTTTGGTTGCCCCACAAATGTGACATGTTTTGCAATGCGAAGACATTTGATGCAGTGCGAATACAACAGTAGGGCATTTTGTCTGCCCATTTAGCGGCTGCAGCTTCATTGGAACACACCGTAAATTGCATGCCCACGCCAGCAGTGGCCACTCTGATGATCTGCAGATGATTGAATGTGGAGAAACCAGGTCTATAAGCTTTGCTAATCATCAGAGGGTAGTTCTCAAGGAACAAAGTAGGGGAGGAGGAGAACTTATTGTTGTGGATCGTTTCATCCAGCCACATGGTGCACATTTCAATGTAAGATGTATTTCGCCACATGTTCCTGGAATGGGAAACTTCTCCTGGAAGCTGACGGTATGTTCAGCAGCTACATTGTCATTTGAACAAACGATAATCGCCAAGAGCTAATAGTGCAAGAAGCGAACTACCTCCTCAGCCTTTTGTTGTTCCTTCTTTCATGGGTCCTGCCACTGAGGTTCTCATATTAATCATTAGGGTTGAGACTGTTGGTTAGGGAGGTCGGTGATAATGTGTTTGCAGTTTACTTTTTGAACCTTTTCAAGTTTCCAGTTTACTTTTCGAACCTTTTCAAGTTTCCAGTTTGTGTTTCCTTAACTTTTGTTTAAATTGGTACGAACTAAATTCCTTTTACTATTGAAGTTTTTTTCTGCTTACTCATGACATTAAGAAACGAAGAAATTAGCAAGAAATTGAACTAAATTGACGTACAAGAAGATTTACTCTATGGATGCATCATTTAAATAACATTGGACTGAATCGAACCTGAGAACTATGGGTGCAAAATATGATTTTTACCAACTGGCTACCAAATGCTAGCTTGCCAATACTCACCTACTAGCTTGCCAATACTCACCTGTCAGCTTGCCAACATTTTAATGTTTCGCTTGAATCCATTAAGGGTGAAAATGCAATTGTAGGCTTTTTAATAGAAGGGTGGAGGGTCACGTGCCTCTCATTTAGATTCTATTTTTCGTCTTGGATTCATCTTATGTTCTTCTTCTCCCGTTCCAGATCTTTTATTCATCAGTACCCGTCCGGCGATCTCAGCAAAGTTTATTCGCTGTTAGCTTCTTCTTTGCATAAGGGTGAAGGATTCCCAAAACTTACGTTCACTTCCGTCAAATTTCCGAATTAGGTTTTTGCAAACTCTGGGTCTCTCTTTATGTTTAATTTGTTTGATTAGAAACTAGTATGATATAAAACCTTCATCTTCTTCCTTTGTTTCTGTGGGTTGTCAGTGCTGTTTGATATTGCCAACTGGTGAGTACTATGGAGTTCCCTCCCAGTTTTTTTTCTGACGAAACAGGGCCAGATCCAGCGAATTTTATAAACTACAGCTCCACTTTCAAGTCCCTGAAAGCAGTAAAAGATGTAGTTAGTGTCGAAGTGTGGGATTATGTTGAGAAGTCACCACTAGGGGTAATTATAAAGTTCATGGATCTGGAGTTTGCATGGAGCTCAACATTGGTTCATTACTTTCTTTCTAGACAACTCTATTGCAAAAAAAACGACATGAGCTTTGGTTTTTGATAGGAAAACAGCCTGCTCGTTTCTCGTTATTTGAATTTGAATATATCACAGGTTTAAACAGTGAATCACTACCTAATACAATGGTAGTGGAAGATATTGAGACAAGTAATAGTTTTTGGGCTATGTTCAACCTGAGACGCACCCGTTCAACCCCAAGCGCTGAGGACAGACGTACACTTTGTCGGTCTCCTGATGTTTGCAGATCCTGGTCCAGGGAAGACCAGATTAGGCTGTGTTATTTGGCCATCTTGACAGGCAGTTTACTTGCACTTGATCGAAGAGAAGCTATCCCTCCTGCTAAAGAAAAGCTGCTTATGGATTTGGATATTTTCGAGCAGTATCCCTGGGGAAGAGTGGATTTCGTTGAACTTGTTCAGCAGATTAAGGATGCAACTGCAACGAAAATCAAGGCGAACGGTTATGTCTGCTAAGGGTTCGTGCAAGTAATTTAGGGTTGGGCTTACGCTTATATACCCTGTCTCGGAGAAGAAATTGGGCGTCCTTTCAGGTCAAATGGTCCATGCTTACTGAGGTTCAAAGGCAAGTATGGAAAGCTCCATCAAAACTTTGAATTTTAATTGCTCTTGACAACCACATAATTTGTTGTATAGGTAACTTGTATGTCCCTGCGAAGCGTAGATGAAGTTTATCCGGTTTGGGAATACCAAGATGAGGATCCTGAGATTGACAATCTTTTGGAGTTCCTTCGCCAAGACAATTCCCTGAGTACCATTACTTGGCAAGCCCTGCCGGAGTACCCATTGACACCGATTGAATGTAACAAGCATGGACGGGTTGCAAGCCAGAGGAAATCAAAGAAACCAAAAAAGGTGGCAAGCGACGGGCAAGAGAACATAGCAGATGGAGGTGAAAAATGTGGTGATATTGCAAAAACTGAAGAACAAGTACAAAGCGATGATGATGATGGAAATTTCTTTATACAACGGAGGAAGAACCCGGAGAGATTGTTTCATATGGAGCCTCCACACGTAGGTACCTTTGGAAATCTAATATCTAGAGTGGCCGCATTGGAACGAACTGGCTGTGAGGTGAAGACATTTGTAGATCTGGTATCTAGAGTGTTATCATTGGAAGAAGACTGGCGAGTCCCAAACACCAGAGTCAAGCTTTCGGTATGTCAAAATACTACCATTCAAGCGATTCGCTGTGATGTTGTTTTAGGTTTCCATAATAATGAATTGATTTGTTGTTGTTTCGGTGCCATAAATGACAGACTAAAGAAGCAATCAAGGAAGGAGAGAACATGGTAAAACTAAAGGGTAAAGCCACAGATGTGGGAGAACCAGAAATAGGTGAAGATTACGACACAATAAAATCACCGCATGTGTCAATGGAGGAAGAAGTCGACAGACTACATGAAGAGGCTGTCATCGCTCTTAGGCTAATGAGTTCCGAAACCTTCGTAGTTTGAACAAGAGATAATCAGCTGCAGTCAGTTGATGATGCAAAGGCCCTTGCATTAAAGGGAGATGAAGATGAACCCCAAAGTGCCTCATCCAACATCATTACGTCAAGTAAACCCATTAGGAGGAGTGCAAGGATTGCTGCATTGTCTGAAAAACTAAATACCAACTACTTGGTTGGGTATGGCCCAGTTGATAAAACAAAGGTTAAAGCATTGAACACTTTCATAAAAGAAAAGTAAGTATCTTGTGATACCGAAGTCACTATTTTTTTGTAAAGAAAATCTTTGTCTAACTTGAAGTGGCTGTCTGTCTTCGGCAGAGGAGATTCTACATATCCGCCTGGTAATGTCTTTACAGCCAAAGAGTTCTTCCATAATTTTATGAAGCCGAGGAGTTGGTTGCCATTCGTTGTAAGTCAAATAGGTTATTAATACCCTAGGTATGTGTACGTAATTCTAAGCTTCTTATGTCATCTTGTACAGGACCTTGACGTACCCTTAGTGATGTACAGAGTAAGGTTCTCCCGAAATCCAAGTGATTTCATATCTCCAAGGATTGCAATACTGGACGCAGTTTTCCAAACGTGGTGGAGTAGTCAGTACAAGGCGTGGTTAGGAGATCAGTCGAACATACCAAAGGGAGTGTATGATTACTACAGCTGTAAGAGGCCAAAGACTATCCCACCCGGCACGCAATGGGGACGAGATGTCGATACACTATATTCAGTTCTGATGGTAGGAAACACTCACTGGGTCTTGATGGTCATTTCTATCCCGGACCAGACTATCAAAATCTATGATAGTATGACCGGTCTGATTCCTATGAAGAATATCACGCAGGCGGCGATACCTTTTGCTCGCATGGTTCCTTACGTCTTGTATGCTTGCTCTGATCCTGAAGTTAAGCAGGTTATGGACACTGCCATGTATTCCATCCAATTTGTAGGCAAACCCCCTTATGGAGACTGTGGAATTTACACAGTCAAATTCCTTGAGTGTCTAGTAATGGGTGTGGCATTTGCAGATGAACATCTTTGTGATGATAATATGATGATAATGAGGAGGAAACTTGCTGCAGAAATGTATGATGAAACAAGGCATCTTGAAGATGTTTGTTAGATACCATACAGTGTTTTAGATATCATAAACCAAGGTTGGCAAGCCTTGCGATTTTTCATGTTTTCAAGTTCATCTTTTTTAAACATGTTAAGTACTTTTGAATTGTTGCAGACGTCTCTTTCATCACTTTGTTGTAATGTTTTTTAAAAATATTAAGTAATAATGTTTTTTAAAAATAAATGATTGTGCAGAGCGACGCGACTACTATAATAGAGAAAAAACAAATAATTATTATTATATTTTATTTCTATTTTACATGGGCCCTTAATGTAGCTGGACTTATCCTGTGTTTTCGTCCTGCCAGTACAGGCAAGCCATTCCTAAGAAACGCAAGCCCTGCTTCTTTCAAAGATTTCTTCTCCATCGTCAACTTCATCGTCCTCTTCACTTCAGCGTCTTACTCTTCACTCTTCCAGGGAAACACCTGCTTCGGCAATTTCTATCATAAGGTAATCTTTCTAGGTCTCTGTTTCTGTGTAATTTGTCTGATTAAAACTTCCCCTATTTCAAATTTTTAGCCTTAGCAAGCCCTGCCAGTACATGCAAGCCTTCCTATGGAGTTCTCTCCCAGTTTGTTTTCTGACGAAACAAGGCCAGATCCAGCGAATTTTATAAACTACAGCTCCACTTTCAAGTCCCTGAAAGTGGTAAAAGATGTAGTTAGTGTTGAAGTGTGGGATTATGTTGAGAAGTCACCACTAGGGATAATTATAAAGTTCATGGATCTGGAGTTTGCATGGAGCTCAACATTGGTTCATAACTTTTTTTCTAGACAACTCTATTGTAAGAAACGACATGAGCTTTGGTTTTTGATAGGAAAACAGCCTGCTCGTTTCTCGTTATTTGAGTTTGAAGGTATCACAAGTTTAAACTGTGAACCACTACCTAATACAATGGTAGTGGAAGATGTTAAGAAAAGTAATAGTTTTTGGGCTCTGTTCAACATGAGACGCAACCGTTCAACCCCAAGCGCTGAGGACATACGTACACTCTGTCGGTCTCCTGATGTTTGCAGATCCTGGTCCAGGGAAGACCAGATTAGGCTGTGTTATTTGGTCATCTTGACAGGCGGTTTACTTGCACTTGATCGAAGAGAAGCTATCCCTCCTGCTAAAGCAAAGTTGCTTATGGATTTGGATATTTTCGAGCAGTATCCCTGGGGAAGAGTGGCTTTCGTTGAACTTGTTCAGCAGATTAAAGACGCAATAGCAACGAAAATCAAGGCCAACAGTTATGTCTGCAAGGGGTTCGTGCAAGTAATCTAGGTTTGGGCTTATGCTTATATACCCTGTCTCGGAGAAGAAATTGGGCGTCCTATCAGGTCAAATGGTCCATGCTTACTGAGGTTCAAAGGCAAGTATGGAAAGCTCTCCTTGGGTTCTATACTTGAGGAAGCAAAGGTATGTTAACTCCTTGGGTCCATTCATCAAAACTTTGTATTTTAATTGCTCTTGACAACCACATAATTTGTTGTATAGGTAACTTGTATGTCCCCGCGAAGCGTAGATGAAGTTCATCCAGTTTGGGAACACCAAGATGAGAATCCTGAGATTGACAATCTCTTGGAGTTAGTTCGCCAAGACGATTCCTTGAGTACCATTACTTGGCAAGCCCTGCCGGAGTACCCTTTGACACCGATTGAATGTAACAAACGTGGGCGGGTTACAAGCCAGAGGAAATCAAAGAAACCAAAGAAGGTGGCAAGCGACGGGAAAGAGAACATAGCAGATGGAGGTGAAAAACGTGATGATATTGCAAAAACTGAAGAGGAACTGCCATTTGAGAGGCAAGGCATAAATGTTGGAAGGAGTGCACCACAAACAGAAAGGGAAGATCACCCAGACAACCCAGAGGAAGAGAATGCATGAGAAGACATGGAAGAGGAACTGCCATATGAGGGGGAAGGCATAGATTTTGGAGAGAGTGCACCACAAACAGAAAGGGACGATCACACATACAACCCAGAGGAAGAGAATGCAGGTGAAGAAGCTGATGAAGTACAAGGAAATGAACAATCACAATCAAAATCCACGGTTGATAGAGTCGTGCAGGAAATAAATCAATATTACTCGTTGGAGGAAACCGAGCCTTCAAAAATACAGGATCACTGGTTGTTAATACCAAAGGTTGAAGAGACTTCTGAGTCCAAAAAGGAACCAGATTATGAAAAGGCTATTACAGTGTTGTCGGAGTCACTCAACCCATATCCTTTCGCACGAATGCAAAAAATAGACAAACTTGCAGCCACTTCATCTGCCTCAGTCACCACTATCGTGCCTTCTCAAGACTAGTTGGTTAAAGTGGCTGAGAGAAAGAAGAGCCGTTTGCAGTATCAGGCAAACCATCCCCCTCCTAAGTATGAAGAGAATAGGATCCTTGTCTTGCCGCAGAACCTAAGAAGCCCATTTGAACATGGCACCCAAGTTAAGGGGGTTTTGAACAGATATGCGAAGCTTTACACGGTAACCAAATAAGCCTCGTTTTTAAATATCTTTGCTTTCTTTCAGGAGGGTGTATATTGGGAAGTTGCAGAGCTAAGTACTTTTATGAGTAGAAAGTAAGTATCAAGTGCCTTCTATTGAGGTTCCTAGGGCTGGGCAAATAAACCGAACCCGAAAATCCGAACCGAACCCGATCCGATAAAAATGAATCCGAACCTATCTGACATAAATACCCAATGGATCTTGTTTTATGGTATTTCGGGTTATGGGTATTATCCAAACCGAATCCGAAATTAAATGGATATCCGATAGAACCCGAAACATTCAAAATATCAAAAAAGAACTTGTACCAAACATGATCTCAATTCCTGATATGTAGCCAAAATACACTAAGATATTATTAAACATCTACAATAACTATCTACTACATGAAGGTTGATGGTTGAAAGTAGCGGTTGAGGCTTGAAATTTTTAGATTTTGGTTTTATTTTCATTGAATAATTTTTTTCATTTCACGAGAACTTAATTTTTCGTTTTATGATTTCATTTATTGGTTTTCTTTCTATCAATAACGACGTTTACCTTTCGTTTGACTTTGAATGATCATGTTTGATGATTTTTTCTTATTTTTGAATCGATTTTACTTATGTTTTTGTTACAAAATAGGTACAAATCAAGTACTTTAAACCCGAAGAACCGATTTTACTTATGTTTTGGTTACAAAATAGGTATAAATCAAGTACTTTAAAACCGAAGAACCGGTTGGAACCCAAAACCCGAAAGTACATCGGATTGTACCGGTTCTTTGAAGATTTACTAACCCCGATCCGAACCCGATAGAACCCGAACCGATCCCGAACCGAACTTTTATATAATCCGAATGGGGCTGATTTTGATAAATCCGAAAAACCGAGACCCGATTGGACCAACCCGAAACCCGATTGGGACCCCGAATGCCCATGCCTAGAGGTTCCTATTCCACGCAAACTTCATTTCTCATTTTCACCTGTAGGGATTCCGTTTATCCAATTGGCTCACCGACAAGAGCCAGTGAATTCTTCAAAGTTTTTCTGAAGCGGAGGCAATGGTTGGAAGATGAGTTAGGAGATCTTACATTTGACACATACTTAGGTCTGTTTTGTTGGTAGTCTTAAATATTTTCATTCCTTTTGTAGCACATGGACACAGCTTTAAGTTTTTATAGATTAAGATTCCAAGAACACCCAAGTATGTTCCCATCTACAAAGATTGCTATTATGAACGTAGCCTTCCAGATGCTGTGGTCACATCAGTACGAGAACTGGAAAGCAAATGAATCCCTTCCTGGTAGGACGTTTTTCTACTACTACGGGCTTGCTCCACGATATGCTGAAACAATGAGGTGGTGAGGGGAGAATGTAGATACGATTTTTTCCTGTCTTAATGTGCATGACAACAGTCATTGGGTAGCCATGGTTATTTGCATCCCGGATCGGACTGTCAAAATCTATGATAGTGGGAGCCCTGTGCGAGGGAATGTTCAGTTAAGGAAAGCGGCGGAGGCTTTTGCTAGAATGGTTCCCTTCGCGTTATGGTTTTTGGCAGAAGAGGAACACAAGCCATCTGTGGATCGTACTGACTTTAAAATCAAGTGTATATCGAAAGGGGTTCCACGAGCAAAAAACCCATAAGGGTACTGTGGAGTTTATACACTAAAATTCCTTGAGTGACTAATGATTGGTGTTGAGTTTAAACCAAAATTTCTTAAGGACATCAACATGGGTGAAGTGAGGGAAAACCTCGCAGTGGCAATGTATGTAGAAACAGCAAGAGCAAACGCGAGTATACCCGCAGATTGATGGCAAGGCAGCAGTAACCGTTGGCCAGTTTAAAGCCGATGACTCCCCTGTTGGTTCCATGCTGTTGCCTTGCTCTGTACAACTAGGTAAACTTGGGAAACTCTAAGTAACTCTTTGGTCCAATTAATCCATAATTTTATACAAGCCAAAATTTATATTTATATTTATACAAACCAGCAATTTTAATAGTTTATTGTATACTCACAAAATAACTATTTTTAATTTTTTACATGTTATATATTTATATGACTTTTGATATTTTTTTTGAAAAAGGAAAATATCGGTTTGAGGAAACCATCTTTGAAACCTACATCATGTTCTATGGCCACTTTTATCCTTTTAATGGCTTTTGCTATCTCATTTTATTTTCTGGAAAGACTCGTGTTCGATCCCCCACGGGATATGAATGCTTTTTATTTTTTTAATTGAATAATAATCAATGGATTATTTGAAATGGTCTATATTATCTCTAAAATTCCAAATCACAATTTGAAAATTTTCAAATATGCAGATATCGCACCTTTAGTTTTTGATCTCATTCCAATTTTTTTAAGTTTAAACTTCTTTCATAGATACACACTAATATTCAACTATTCTGGATACCCATCCAGAAATTCCATATCTCTTTCCAACATTTATAATATACAAATTAGTGTTAAATACGTTTATTGTTGAGGTAATAACAAATGATTCTCCTCAGCCTAGCGGCTAAGCCACTACTCCACTATTCCCGAAAAACGCGTGTTCGATGCCCATCGGAACTCTTTTAATTTTTTTAATTGAATAATAATTAATGGATTATATTAGTTACTTACATCAGCAAACAATTAAAACACACTTGGCCTGGTGGCCACACAATCTTCTTCCTTTCCCAGATATCTTGGGTTCAAGTCGTGTACATGTAGACATTTTACCTTTGTTTTTTTTATCTCTAAAATTCCAAATCACAATTTGAAAATTTTCAAATATACAGATATCACACCCTTAGTTTTTCATGTCATTCCAATTTTTTTAGTTTAAACTTCTTTCATAGATAGCAACACACTAATATTCAACTATTCTGGATACCCATCCAGAAATTCTATAACTCTTTCCAACATTTATAATATACAAATTAGTGTTAAATACGTTTATCGTTTAGGTAATAACAGATGATTCTTCTCAGCTTAGCGGCTACACATCACATATCATAAATGAATATTTTTAATGACTTTTGTTTTATTTTTTGAAAAAGGCAAATACCGGTTAAGGACGCTTAAAAATTAGAAAAATTAGTTTAGGTTTTATTATGTCCTTTGGCACCTTATTGTATACTACCGACTAAGTACCATTTTTTTTTGAAAAAGGAAAATATAGGTTAATTAAGGACGCTTGAGAATTTGAAAAATTAGTTTAGCTTTTATTATTTCCTTTGGGACCTTAATTTTGATTAGAGTTTCTCAACTTTACCTAGTTATACAGAGCAAGGCAACAACATGTAACCGGCAGGGGAATCATCAGTTTTAAACTGGCCACCGGTTTCTGTTCCCTTGCCATCAAAGCCGCAGATTGATGGCAAGGGAACATTAACCGGTGGCCAGTTTAAAGCTGATGATTCCCCTGCCGGTTACATGCTGTTGCCTTGCTCTGTACAACTAGGTAAACTTGAGAAGCTCTCGAGCTTACAATCTCCCCCTTTGTGTCTGCATCGATCAACTCATTCATGAACCTGCAAAACCATCATCCACAAGTAACACAAGCAGAACATATATTGCTCACAGACTAGCAAGATGCATTAATTAAACATTTGAGAAAGTCTTAAACATTACAAGCCGAGATTGTTCACAATGGTCCAACAAGTGAAAATATGAACCATGCATCCGAGAATTAAAAAGTTTTGAAAAGCATAAACACACAAGCTAAGCACACACAACCAAGATCACAACCAAGATCTCCCCCTGAATAAGTGAACGATCCGAGAAAAACATCACCCATCGATCCTTCTGCGTCCTCTTGGTCCACGGTTGTTGAGAACTGGCGAGTCTGCTGGCAAGCTCCAAATGTGGACACCTTCACCAATGGGTGCTTCATCTCCGGGAATCATAGGGAGTTCCTTCTGAAACTGCAGGACCTGGTATATAAGGTTCGGGAAGACTATATGCTTCTCCTGATCAAAATATCGAGCCATCGAAAGAATCTGATCATACACCAGTTCACCAAAATTGACACGACGGCGATTGACGAGAGCATAGATCAAGCGGATACGAAGTTTGATCATGGCGTCAGTATCTGTCCCCGGAAGCCAGTTTCGCTCGCAAACTCGGTAGACTATCTGATACGGAGCAATGAGAGCAGTAAGAGTGAATACAAGCCACCCCGAGCAACGGTACCCCGTGAGAGCTGATATCGCCAAGCTCAGATCATAGTTCTCCCAGTCGAAGGATTGCTCCACATGCGGAGTGTTCATCATGGTTTTGATCACATCAGGATCAAACCGATAGTGAGTTCCACGAACCAGCACACCGTCAGCACATTGACAAAGGTTCGAGATCAACTCTCAAACTATCCTAGGATAAAAAGGCCGAACATGTAGGACCGTATATGCCCATTCAATCCTGTCGAGGAGCCTAAAGACTTCAGCAAAGCCAGAGTCTTGAGGAACAAGCGTACCTTCAACGACGAAACCTCGTAGACACAAGTCGTCGTACTTGAGAACAGCATGGTCGTTCTCGAATCGTCTCAAGGGAGATCCGACGGGAAAGTCATCGTCGGCGAAGATTTCTCGGTTTGTTTGGCGCTCTTCAAAAGAAAGATAAGGCACTGGAGAGGAAAGATTGATGACACGACTCGCCATGAGAGATCAAACGAGAAATCATGCAAGAATGGAGTTTGGAGAATATATAGAGAGAGATAGAGAACTAAGGGGGGGAGTGAATATAAAGAGATCAGATTCGGAGAATCTAAAGAAGAGAAAGATGAGAAGAAATCAGTCAAACCCTAATGAGAAGCTCTATAACCGATGGAAGAAAATAAGGGTGAAGTCACTCAACCGTCCCCTCACCCATCATTAAGAAATATTAAAATTACGCGTTTTTCTTTTCTTTTTAGATTTTAAAAGGTCCTCTTTCACCTTAGGATCCCTGGCAGGCCTGAAAGAAAGCCAAAAGAAACAACGGCAAGGCGATAATATGTTCGTAATATACCCGCAGATTGATGGCAAGGGAACAGCAACCGGTGGCCAGTTTAAAGCTGATGATTCCCCTGCCGGTTACTTGCTGTTGCCTTGCTATGTACAACTAGGCAAACTTGAGAAACTCTAAGTAACTCTTTGGTTCAATTAATCCATAATTTTATACAAGCCAAAATTTAGATTTATATTTACAAAAACCAACAATTTTAATAGTTTATACAAGTCAGGTTTTTTTTTAACAACTATTTTATTTATAAAAATGTAACATTGCAAAGAAATGCAACCAGATGCAATTTGAAATCAGACATTTCTATGGGTATTATATTGTGAATATTCCTGGAGCTACAACGACAATAGGAATAGTTTACACATCTTATTCTAATACTTTTAAACATATTTGTGATTTAAATTCATTACCAAACCGGTTCTTTCAGAAACACATTATTGGCCATGGTTGCGGTTCCCTTGCCTTTAACAGGCTTTTGCTTTGCGAAACACAATATTGGCTTGCAATTGTGATCCAAGTCCACAAGTTGTATCTTGTTGCCCAAGTCTTGAACCCTTTTTGTCTTCATCTTTCATCTTATTTTCGACTTGGAAAACAAGAATTTCCAATCTTTATTAACAAAAACATTCATCGTAAATTGTAAATCCATCAAATCTAAAGATCAAAGTATTAGCGACTACAGACCAAACAAAAACCATAATAACCGTATTGAGTCCGACGGAAAACAACAATACTACAACAAATAAACGCTAAACTGACCTACACTCCCCCTGAATGAGTGACTAATTAGCTGAATAATGATGTCTTCAATGATCACGGAGTCTTCCATTTATATCACCCAAACAACAATGTCGCAACTTTGCACGTTGATCTATTATGTCCGCCTTTGTTGCATTTGGTACACACATACGACCTTTTCTCCTTCATTGTTGATTGACTTCGCTGGGAAAGTGTTGCCTTCTTTGATTTTGTTTTTTTAGCACCCTGAGTTGGCTTCTTTGATTTTGTTTGCTTAGCACCCTGAGTTGGCTTCTTTGATTTTGTTTGCTTAGCACCCTGAGTTGGCTTCTTTGATTTTGTTTGCTTAGCACCCTGAGTTGGCTTCTTTGATTTTGTTTGCTTAGCACCCTGAGTTGGCTTCTTTGATTTTGTTTGCTTAGCACCCTGAGTTGGCTTCTTTGATTTTGTTTGCTTAGCACCCTGAGTTGGCTTCTTTGATTTTGTTTGCTTAGCACCCTGAGTTGGCTTCTTTGATTTTGTTTGCTTAGCACCCTGAGTTGGCTTCTTTGATTTTGTTTGCTTAGCACCCTGAGTTGGCTTCTTTGATGCTGGGCTACTCTGGAAAAGTCCTTTTCTCACCCTGGGGGATGGAGTGATGGGAACAGTAATCTTTGCCGAGTATTTTGGTTTCTTTCTTAATGACGAATTAGTTGATGGCGTCCTCCGCGGTAGATTGGTTTGCTTCTGTCTTATTGGCGTACTGGGAGCTTGATTACGACCACGTTTCTTTGTTGATGTAATACGTGGAGACTGATTACCTTCTGTCAATATGTTGTACAGTTAATGTACCCATGTTAGCGTGTCTCATATGCAGTCTGAGTTCAGCTTCTTCTGTGAGGTTTGTTTTGAACGAGGGAGCTTCCTCTCGCCTTTCCGCAAACCATCGTGAAAGCACCTTTCTAATAGAATCCACAAAATATGCAATAGGAAACGCTCTGTCCTCCTTAAGCACGCTATTAATGCATTCTGCAAAATTGCTTGTCATGATATCATATCTGTTTCCTGGAAAATGTGAACGAGCCCACATTCCAATATTTGCAGTTTCAAAATAGTGGTGTAGTTTGCTGTCTTGACGTCGAATGACTTCAAAAATTTCGTCAAATTCCACCTGTCGATATACTCGGGCAGCCTTTTTCGCCAAATCTACCTTGGCTTTTTGAAACCTGTCATGTTTTGTCCAAGATGATATAAGCATATGCCCCTATCAGCTTCAGGGAAAACATTCGTAAGAGCCTTGGCTATCGCTGAGCATCGGTCAGAGATGAAAACCATATTTTTACCATCACCTACCACACCTCGCAGCTGAGTAAAAAACCATTCCCATGCAGCTGCATCCTCTGCATTTACAATCCCAAAAGCTATGGATATATACCCCTATTTCCATCCTGACATGCAGCCACTAACATAACACCTCTGTACTTACCACTTAGATGTGCTCCATCTATAACAATAACCCTACTCATGAACGGAAAGCCTTTGATACATGCGCCAAAAGCAATGAATGTTGGGGTCGAAAACGGTTGCGACGAAGTTAACGTCCAAATCCCTGAAAATACAAGTATGTCTTTTCGCAACAAATCATGCTCGGTCAAGAGAAAGTCTCAACGTATGTTCCCGAGATAAAGCTTCGTTCGAATTCTATTTAGATCAAACATAAGCCATCGGAAACATGTCCAGACCGGTTACGGATAGGTCCGAGTATGACGATCGGAATACGGATGAACCAAGCTCGGTCATTACGCTACTACCGCACATGCACGCTGTCCGATCGCTACGTAGCGACCGAGTCCAAGCCGAAGCTCGGTCGCTACGCAGCGACCGAGCATCCGTTCCGCTCGATCGCTACGTAGCGACAGAGCTCTTTCGAAACGTCGATACGACATTAGTCCATGCATTCTCGTATACCCTTCGATGCTATCTCCCGAAGACCGTAGCGAACCCATTTCGTGTTTCCCGCCATTCTAAGTCATCGATCAAACTTTACGGTAAAAACCGCGGAAAGTTTGTTCTTTATCGAAAGAAGCCGTAATAAACGCTTCGAGTCAGAAGACAGCCCAAAAGGACCTAAGACATGACTCGAGGCCCAACTTACGATTTCTTAACCAACAGCCC
>NC_027751.1:14685554-14691458 GCF_000695525.1 Brassica oleracea var. oleracea
GCGACTCAACTAGGTTATTGCCGTCTTAGGGTTTTAGAACTAGGAATCTCGCCGACAGCTCTCGTAGCCCAGGCTCTTACCTTGTTGTAACGCTCAAACGCGAATTCGGAATAAGATCTACTTTGCTCTCTTTTCGATTTCTTATACTTTATCGTTGTTATTCTTGTGTTCTGATTGCTTGGCGTGTGGTATTAGCAGATATCCGGGACCTCTGGGAAATTAGGGCTTTCCTAGTTTCCTTATTTAAACGGAAATCGACAGTGCGAATTTCGGTTCCCACAATGAACAAATACTTAAACCTTTTCTCAGCATCAAGTTCAAGCTCTGTTATTGTACCTGGATCGGCCTGCGCTATTTTGTATAGATACGAAGGCAAGTCCTTATAGCCACTGGCATGAGTGCCTCTAACCATCTCTCGTGCATATGCTAATGAATTATGAGCCTTGCAATAACCGATGTCAATTTGATAAACAGCCCTTATACTGTCCATTATGTGCTTAGGCCGGATTCCTTTAAGATCATTGCCACAACTAAATCCCTCAACATACATCTTGCAAATACATTTTGCATTTGCCTGTCGGTGGCGAGAATACCTATTGGCCGCAGAGCATGTATGAAGATCAGTATATTTACGAACGAGGAATTCTGGAGATGATTTCGACATAGTTGCAGCATGTATCTTAGGAACATCCAGGAACGAAGCACTTTGCGTAAATTAAATGCTTCCAAGACTTTTTTATGATGAAATCAAACCTTTCGATCACTGAAAGCTTGCGTAATTTCATTAGTAGTTCCTTCTTGCCACTGAATATGTCACCAGACTTAATGGTTTCACTCTTCCGCAGCTGTGATGACTTCATAGTCTCAAGTGATGGCTTCATAGGCTCCTGTGGTTGCTGATTCATACTATCCTGTGGTTGCTGATTCATAGTCTCCTGTGATGGCTTCATAGTCTCGTACTGAATATTTCCAAAACTACCAAAATCCGCAGCAGCATTCTCTCTGACAACACGCTCTTGATTTCGGTTCACATCATGACGACCTTTGTTTGCAGTCAATGAGACATAAATATACATTATGTCTGTCTTGAACAATGTGATAAAGCTTGCAAGTTGTCTGTCGTTACTAAAGAAAATCGGAGGAGTGTTGCTAGACATTTGCTCCAATATACGTTTAGGCAACATATAAGCAAACTCGACCGCTTCCATCTCACTTATCTTGTAATCTTTACAAACCATGCGGAGAAAATCTTCATATTTCTTATCGTCTTCAACAAACAAAGCATTCCCCTTCTTACTTGGATCAAGAACGAACTCCCAACCAACATTATCCATCTACCATTGTCCAAAAACAGTAATTAAGTGCAACATTATCTGCATAATAAAACTTGCGTCAGTAGATCCGAAGACACATTGTTTAACTTTTTTTTTAGAAAGACAACAAAGGTATCATGAATCGTAGCGGCAAGAGAACAACATTGTTAAGGCAACCATAAAAAAAGACTTCGTATTTGTTTAATCAAATCGCATATAATCTGGTGTCTCAGATCTGGTTTCATACCTGGTGTCTCAGATTTGGTTTCGAAGTTTCTGTCAATCAAATTGCATATAATTTGTTCGCCTTCCACCAATAAGAAGATCTGATAGTAGAGAAAGTAGTGCTAAGGCTTGAAGGTATGAAAAACTATCGGAGATATGATGTGGGAGATAGCCGTTGAAGAGATGAAGGTAAAATGCAGTGTTTTTAAAACTGGACCGGAAGCTGAACCATAAATATTTTGGGTCACGGTTCAATATGGTTCGACCGGGTGAAACCTGGTTCAATAATATGGTTTAATATTTTTTTAGTACGTACATATAAAAGTAATATTAGTAAACATGATGCACTGTTAAAATATAAATCAATTTTGAACATAAAATATTATAAATATAAATTAGTTTCTTGTTTATATGGATGGTTTATAGATTTTTGATAGTTTTAGTGGTTTTTATTGGTTTAATAACTTTGAAATATATCCGACTATGTGGTCGATTCATGGTCGAACCAATTACTAGACCAACCCGGCTATATAACCGGTTCATGGTCGAACCCGGTCCAACCATCGGGTCGGTCCGGTTTTAAAAACACTGGTAACAAGTTTTTTTTTTTTTTAATTTTTGTAAAACCAATAATGGCATTCTTGTTGGAAAATGGTTAAATGGTAATTTCACAAGCGGGTGAACTCATTTAACAATTTTCCCTTGGAAGGGTACCATTCTCCCATTTGTTTTAGAAAATAGGGCATTTCAACGAATGCTCCTTAAAACAAACCCCGTTTAAATAACCACAAATGATATTTTCTTCCGTGCGAACTCATAAGAAAAAACAATTTGTGAAAAGAACGAAGTATTTAACAAAGAGGAAGCAAAAGTTACACGGTAAAAGTCGTGTGGTATAATTATGTTAAACAAATGTCAATGCTGGATATCGTCCTAAAATATTCTAACTGTATTGCTCATAGACAGAACATGCAATTCGATTTGATGGCGAGAGACGACAACAGTAGAAACACAATGGTCAATCGCAAGAATGTTAAGGAAACTGATGGACAAAATGGCCATACAGTGACACAGATACACAACAGAGAAACAAGAACAGATGCGGGTGTTTTTGGTGATCGATGCGATTTATTTGATGCGAACGATTATAGATCTCAACCAGAGAATCACCAACATAACTATTCCAAAACAAGCACCCATTAGCCTTTACAGTCCAAACAAATCATGATTATGAAGAAAGGTGTGATCGTGTAATTTGTTATCTAACAGCTTGTACACTGTTTTGTTATGTAAATAACATTTGTAACCACTTAACCATAAGATGGGTTAGAAAAACACCTAACCAAATTAAATAAGATCAGCTTCCGGTTGTCTTCAGTTTATCGATCGGTTCCATGTGTAGTTTCAAAGTTACCAATTATAAATTCATAAGCGGAAGTTATGTAACTTATATTAGTAATTTTTTATTACTAAAATTTTCCAAAAAATATAAATAAAATTAGTATCGTATATGACTTAACCGGAATTGAAAATATTCACAACATGTAACAATTAAAATGCATGTAAATAGTTATTGTAAATGTGAAATTTTCATCAAAATAAAAAAAATCTGTTTCTTCAATCTATATTATTAAAACAGAAATACTTTAGTTGTTTCTCCTTTTAACGATAATTGTTAATTTTCTAAAAGTATCCTTAACTTTAGAAAGAAAATTTAATTCTCATTAATAGTAATTTTTTCTTTTGTTTCTTTTTTGGCTTAAAATTATACATATCCACTAATTTAATTCATTGTGTAATGACCCGATCCCGGTCCTTAGACCCAAACTGATCCGCGGCCATACTTACTTATTATGTCTATATGATTCCGGTTTTAAGTCAATAGTTTCTAAGTTCATTCCTTTCCAATTGAGGTTCAAGACATTCGAAGTAAACAAGATAGCATAAGGGGAAAATCAGTTGTATATATATATAAAATGAGATCCATACACCATTCATATGTTCATACTACTAGATACACACTTAGTCTATCATAAGTTCACAAGTTGCACAATAGGCTATCAATACTTCACACTTATCAATAATGACCCAATCACCACACATCTTCCCAAGGCTTGAGTCTTCACGGTGCATTTCCTTTACCACGGTCCAAGTCCGATCCTGAAACCAATCCATATACAATGATCAATACATAACCGATATCCTAACATCAACATCTAATCATGCATGGTTCGGTTCCCTAATGTTCCTTAACCAAATATATCACAAAACCACTCAACAACAATCGGCCACACCCAGTTCCTGAATAGGATCAGGCGCGCCTAGTACCATACCATAACCGGTCACAGCCATGCGATCTAGATCCATCCGATCACTCCATGGTGAGACCGATCATGTCTAAGTCCGGCCAAGGGCCTAGGACTTCATATTCGAACCGGCTAAAGCCTTGGTTCTATCCCTCCATGTCTGATCAATCATAAAACATCATAATAACCAAGAGATAAAGCAGAATAGGAGAGAGAGAGAGAGATGGATGCATCCGATCACCAAACCGGACACAAGCCCGATCGGATCAACCGCCGGCTAGGTCCGATGGTTCGCGGCTTACACCACTAACCTTAGGAGTTCCTTCCCCTGGAGCCATGTCCTTCTCCTTCTCTTTCTCCTTGTCTTTCTGTCTGGTATCCATCCTAGCCTTGCCGGAATGGATCAAACCACCACTTGCTCAGTTCCTTTCTTGGCCGGCGATCTCTCTCTCTTGTCTCTCTCTCTCTCACGATTGGCTCAGAGGTTTCCCTAAGGAAATTCATGTGAAAAATGACCCCAGAGACTTATATTTATAGAGAGAGGGGTCAGATAACTGCTTGGCCGATCGGTTGCAAGGGTTTGGGCGAAATGGTGCCACTTGTCCCCTTGCACCCTTTCGCCTCTAACTGCCCCCAACTGGTCCTCAACCGCTCCAACTGCTTCCTGGCAGTTTCCCCATCGAAAACCAGCTCCCTTAGCCCTTGTCCATGCCCTGGCTTAGCCTTGGTCTCACACGGCCCCATCGCTCCACATAAGCCACCGGCTCGGCCTAGTAACCGCTCGGACCCGACCACACTGGTCCGGACCGGAATACTTCCCCATATTGAGTTGAGCTGATCCCCAACTACCCCCAGCTGAGTGAGCTAGTCCATCAGCTCCCGTGAGCTGATCAGTACTGCATGAGCTAGCTCCACACTCTCTCCAGCTGATTGAGCTGGATCGGAACCTTATTCAGCTACCGGGTTACTCGTCCAACTCTTTTTAACTTGTCTTTACCATATCCTGGCTAAGTCTCAGCTTCCTGATACCCTTAACCACACCTATGAGCCATGATACACTTGACTTTGGTCTCGTGACCTGACTGGTGCGTCTCCCCGCACCATGGCTCGTCCCGATCGATCCTATCTCGGATCGGGGACACTACAAGTGTCCCCCACTAACAATGGATTCGTCCTCGAATCCTTGCTGTGTGTTTCTTTTTGAACGAACTGATTGTACCCCTCAGGATACTCTGCCTTCATCCTTGCTTTTGTTTCCCAAGTGATAACATCCTTGCCATTGTATTCCCATACAACCTTGATCATTGGAATTGTCTTCTTCCTAGTGGTTTTCTCTGTCCGATCTACCACTTGAACCGGCCTTGTCTCTAAGGTCAGGTTCTTTCCTAGATCGGCAGGGATTTCAGGCAGCACAATATCCTGATCCGTTAAGCACTTTCGGAGCTGGGACACATGAAATACATTGTGAAATGCACTCACGGCTGGCGGCAACTTCAGTCGGTAAGCCACCATTCCCACTCTCTCCATGACCCGGAAGGGTCCTAAATACCTCGGAACTAACTTCCTTGTGGGAACCGAAATCCGCACTGTAGATTTACGTTTAAATTAGGAAACTAGGAAAACCCTAATTTCCCAGAGGTCCCTGATCTCTGCGAGAGCCAACGGCAAGTGACCAAATATATGCGGAAATCATGAAAAGATAACAAACGATTTTAGAGAAAACAGTAGATCTTATTTCGAGTCCGCGTGAGAGCGTTGCGATCATTACAAGAGATCATAAAAGCTTTGGCCGCAAAGGCTGTTAGCGATTTACCTAGTTCTAGCGGCCTAAAAGCTCAAACCTAGCTGACTCGCAGCTCGATAATTAAAGACGAAGAAAATACAGAAAAGGTTTTTGATTGATTTCGGACTGAACCTTATGAAAGGCTGCCTACGTACCCCTTTCGAGGATCAAGCCGAACGTAGTTCAAGAGTGAACCAAGAGATCGAAATGCTTGTGCACGTTCGTCTGGTAATCGGGTGCCAGTCATGGAAACATAGCATGTCGAGAATAATGCCTC
>NC_027751.1:14691532-14692235 GCF_000695525.1 Brassica oleracea var. oleracea
CTTATATACGCTTTTCTCCTTCTGCCCTTAAGCCATCATAGCCTAAAAATGGAGATATTCCATTTTTCCCGATCTTCGTAATTATCTTCAAAATTTCGTATTTATCTGCGGAAACTTGACATTTATCTTTCCTTGCGAACCAAGCGTAAACCGTCCCACGGTTTACGGGCTGCTGGTTAAGAAATCGTAAGGTGGGCTTCGAGTCAGGCCTTAGGTCCCTTTGGGCCGTCTTTCGACTTGAAGCGTTCATTACGACTTCTTTCGATAAAAACGAACTTTCCGTGGTTTTTATCGTAAATTTTGATTGATGACTTCGAATGGCGGAAAACATGAAATGGTTTCACTACGGTGTTCTGGAGACAGCATCGAAGGGTAGACGAGAATGCATGGATTCGTGTCGTATCGACGTTTCGGAAGAGCTCGGTCGCTACGCCGAGCTCACTACGTAGCGACCGACCGGGACAGACGCTCGGTCGCTACGTAGCGACTGAGCTTGGCTCGAGCTCGGTTGCTACGTAGCGAACGGACGGGATGGACGCTCGGTCGCTACGTAGCAACCGAGCGGGACGTGTGCTCGGTCGCTACATGGTGACCGAGCTTGGCTCGAGCTCGGTCGCTACATAGCGACCATGCGACCTTTTTCGGGCTTTTCTCCAATATCTCGTGTTTCTTCCGCAGGGCTCTTCGTAAGAATAAATCTTTT
>NC_027751.1:14693051-14693704 GCF_000695525.1 Brassica oleracea var. oleracea
TTGACAAATTTTGGGATCTCGTATCAAGGTTTTTGATACTATGCCTAGAGATGTTAGAGACCAGTGCGCTGGGTTTAGGGCAAGACATAGGTTTACTACTGGTTTTAGAGGGTGCGATGACTAATTCGACTTACGTATCCCGTTTCAGTTTCATCCTGATTCCACACCGATTTAATGTCCGCGATAGGTTCTCGGCTTATACGATTTGTATGGTTGGAACCGATCTCTCCAAGGACAATTTTTAAGCCTCCTGGAAGTGCTGACCAAAAATTTTGGGTTTCTTTTAAAGCGCTATTATCCTTGTGTCGGATGTACGAGAGTCATCTCTACGAGATGACTAAGTCTGTTTAGGACGTTAAGAGTTTGTTGTGATCAGCAACAAACTTAATGGTTAAAATTACTGTTTCGAGTCTTCGCGAAGGATATGTTTTGAGAAGATGTTAGTGCGTATGACGGTCTGGTCTTCCAAGAAAGCGTTTTTATCGTGGAAGGAAATTTCATCGAAGAACGAATCTTCAGGCGTCTGTGACGTCTCGCGATGCTAAAGATTTGTTATTCTTTTGTATGCCACGTTTCGTGCTTGAAATGTTCGCGGGCTTGAAGATGTTTCGCGATGTTGCAAGGGATTAGTCTTAGCCCTGCGTTTGGGAAAC
>NC_027751.1:14695014-14696026 GCF_000695525.1 Brassica oleracea var. oleracea
CGTTTTTATTTCTTAGTAATTTCCTATGAAAACTCCAAGTCTGATTTCAAAAAATTCAAGTCGCAAATACATTAGTTCTCTCGAAGATGCACTTTTGTCTCTTCTCAGTTTTGCTTGCTCATTTCCCCTTCCTCTTCTTGTGTATGTTCGCCTTTTTCGATATTGGTTTTTATCCTTTGAAACTTGACATTTGTCTTCCAAACTTGACTGATATGAAGTCAATAAAACGGTTCAACGTAATCGTATAGTTGAGGCAGCTAAGGTGTTAAGTTAACCGTTGCCGTATTATACGATTAATCTGAATCCACACGAGAAAACTAGTCTTTGCGGGTTTTTTTTTTTTTTTTTTATCGTAAAGTTTCAATGGTAACTCCAATCGAGACGAAACAAGAGACCTTTCGATTGAGATTTGAAGGACAACACAAAGATGGAGGTAAGGGCGAGAAGGAGCAAGCGAAGGAGTTTAGACGAGTCTTACTTGTTTTCGTCGTAAAATCTTCTCAACGGAAACTTTGATTGAGACGAAACGAAAAGCGTTTCGATGAGGATTCAAAAGAGAACCTAAAGTACGACCTTTCTGAGGCCTTTCAGGTCGCTATGTAGCGAGCTGGAGGTCTGACAAGTCGCTATGTAGCAAGTAGAAGTAAGCCAAGAAGAGTCCTACTTGTTTTCGTCGTAAAATCTCAACGGAAACTCCGATTGAGACGAAACGAAAAGCGTTACGATGAGAATTCAAAGAGAACGCAAAGGAGGACTTTTCTGAAGCCTGACAGGTCGCTATAGAGCGAGTGGAGGTCTGACAGGTCGCTACGTAGCGAGTGGAAGCAAGCCAAGAAGAGTCCTACTTGTTTTCGTCGTAAAATCTCAACGGAAACTCCGATTGAGACGAAACGAAAAGCGTTACGATGAGAATTCAAAGAGAACGCAAAGGAAGACCCCTTTTAGGCCTGACAGGTCGCTACGTAGCGAGTGGAGAGTTGGCTTGAAGAGTCCTACTTATTTTCGTCGTAAA
>NC_027751.1:14697047-14713161 GCF_000695525.1 Brassica oleracea var. oleracea
TTACGGGCTGCTGGTTAAGAAATCGTAAGGTCGGCTTCGAGTCATGCCTTAGGTCCCTTTGGGCCGTCTTTCGACTTGAAGCGTTTATTACGACTTCTTTCGATAAAAACGAACTTTCCGCGATTTTTATCGTAAAGTTTGATTGATGACTTCGAATGGCGGAAAACATGAAATGGGTTTGCTACGGTTTTCGGGAGACAGCATTGAAAGGTAGACGAGAATGCATTGATTCGTGTCGTATCGACGTTTCGGAAGAGCTCGGTCGCTACGTAGCGACCGAGCTTGGCTCGAGCTCGGTCGCTACGTAGCAACCGAGCTTGGCTCAAGGTCGGTCGCTACCGGACGCTCGGTCGTTACGTAGCGACCGAGCGGGACGGATGCTCGGTTGCTACCGAGCGAGACGGACGCTACATAGCGACCGAGCGAGACAGACGCTCGGACGCTACGTAGCGACCGAGCGAGACGGACGCTCGGTCGCTACGTAGCGACCGAGCTTGGCTTGAGCGCTACGTAGCGACCGAGCTTGGCTCGAGCTCGGTCACTACGTAGCGACCGAGCGAGATGGATGCTCGGTCGCTACGTAGCGACTGAGCGGGACGTGTGCTCGGTCGCTACGTAGCGACGGAGCTTGGCTCGAACTTGATCGCTATGTAGCGACCGGGTGGGACGAACGCTCGGTCGCTACGTAGCGACCGAGCTTGGCTCAAACTCGGTCGCGGGACGTGTGCTCGGTCGCTACGTGGCGACCGAGCTTGGCTCGAGCTCGGTCTCTACGTAGCGACTGTGTGACTTTTCTCGGGCTTTTCTCCGATGTCTCGTGTTTCTTCCACAGGGCTCTTTGTAAGAGTAAATATTTTCCGAAGATTTATTTTTCGTAAAAACGTTCATGCCAATTTTTACGGACTTTCAGACATTGACTCCGTCGTGACCGATTTTGACCCCAACATTCCTCCTTCCAGAAATTCTTGTTCTTCCCTCGAAGGTGATCATCTTGAGATAGACTAGATCATCGACTTCGAACTCAAGATGTTTCCTCCGTTTATCCGCATAACTCTTTTGGGGATCCTGCGCCTCTTTCATCTTTTCCCTTAAGGACCGTATCTTCTCAGTGGTTTCTTCCACAATCTCAGGATCCAACATACTGCGCTCCCCCACTTGGGACCAACATAGTGGTGTTCTACAGGGCCGCCCATATAATGCCTCGTATGGGGACATACCAATGCTGCTGTGGAAACTGTTGTTGTAAGCAAACTCGATCAAGGGTAAGTGTTTCTCCCATGACTCGCCCCAATCCAGAACCACTGCTCTAAGCATATCCTCCAAGGTCCGGATCGTCCTTTCCGACTGTCCGTTCGTCTGAGGATGATAAGCTGTACTCATGTTCACATTTGTTCCCAAGGCCTTTTGGAAATCCTGCCAGAAGTAAGAGGTGAACCTAGGATCTCTTTCTGAGACAATACTAGCCGGCACACCATGCAAGCGTACTATTTCATCTAAATAGATCCGAACGATCTGATCGACCCCGTCTCCCTTTCGGATTGGTAAGAAATGGGCCGAATTTGTTAACCGATCGACCACTACCCAGACTGCGTCTTCCCGGTTCCTGGTCGTGGGAAATTCGGTCACAAAATCCATGGTAATATGATCCCATTTCCATTCAGGTATAGGAAGACTCTGGAGCATCCCACCGGGTACCTGATGTTCAGCTGTCACAAGCTGGCAATTTGGACACTTAGCCACCCATTCAGCCACATCATTCTTCATCCTTACCCAGTGGTAATACCGCTTCAGATCCCTATACATGTTCAACCCTGGATGAACCGAGAACTTAGACTTATGAGCCTGTCCCAAGATCTCATCCTTGAGTTCCCTGCTGTTCGGCACAGTGACTCTTCCATTGACTAAGATGGTACCATTACTCGTCGTTTGGTACTCGGTCTTGTCATTGCGAGCCACCTTCTGTAGATTCCCGTCCAACAACTGAGCATGCTGTATCTTGGTAAGTAGACCAGCCTGATCCACTGCCTCCAACCCCAATGGCTCGTCGCCCCAGACCAAAGTGTTGAGATGCAAGGGCCGAACCATTCCTTCCAACTCGCCTGCCTCACGCTCGGCCGAGACCTCAGTCCGTCTCCGGCTTAATGCGTCTGCTACCAGATTCGCCTTACCTGGATGGTAAGCTATCTCTAGATCGTAGTCAGCCACAAACTCCATCCATCTTCTCTGCCTTAGATTCAACTCAGGTTGAGTGATAATGTACTTCAGGCTCTTATGGTCGATGAGGATCTAGACCTTAGCTCCATACATATATGATCTCCATATCTTTAGAGCAAATACCACGGCCGCCATCTCCAGATCATGGGTTGGATAATTTCCTTCATGCTTTCTCATTTGTCTCGAAGCATAGGCAATCACCTTCCCATGTTGAGTCAGGACACATCCCAACCCAATGATAGACGCGTCCGTGAACACTACATAAGGCTGATCCGCCTCAGGTAGAACCAGGACTGGTGCACTAGTCAACACGCCCTTCAGAGCTGAGAAACTTTTTCCACACTCTTCTGACCAGACAAACCTCACGTCCTTGCTTGTGAGTTGCGTCATAGGTTGAGCCAAGCTTACAAACCCTTTGAAAAACTTCCTGTAGTAGCCGGCCAGCCCTAAGAAGCTCCTAACCTCCGTAGCATTCTTAGGCTGCGGCCATGCCTGTATAGCCTGAATCTTTTTTGGGTCTACAGACACTCCTTGATCAGACACTATGTGTCCAAGAAATCCAATGCTCCTCTGCCAGAAACTACACTTGCTTAACTTAGCAAAGAGTTTCTGTTCCCTGGCCGTTCCAATACTGCCCTGAGATGTCTCTCATGGTCTTCCTTGTTTCTGGAATATACAAGTATGTCATCTATGAAGATGATTACAAATTCATCCAAGAAGTCTCGGAAGATGCCATTCATCATCTTCATGGACGCAGCTGGAGCGTTGGTTAGGCCGAATGGCATGACCACAATCTCATAGTGGCCGTACCTGGTCCGGAATGCTGTCTTCCGAACATCATTGGGCTCAATCGGAATCTGATGATACCCCGAGGCCAAATCAATCTTGGAAAACCATTTGGCTCCTTTCAGTTGATCCAACAACTCATCAATACGGGGTAATGGATACTTGTTATTCACAGTCACCCTGTTCAACCCTCTGTAGTCAATACACAGCCTGAAACTACCATCCTTTATCTTTACAAAAAGAACTGGCGCTCACCAAGGCGAGACACTTGGGCGTATGAACCCCTTGTCCAACAACTCTTCTAATTGTTTCTTTAGCTCGGCCATCTCGGCAGGAGCCATTCGATAGGGACTTTTAGACATTGGGGCCGTCCCTGGTTCCAGTTCTATTATGAACGGTCAGCCCTATCAGGGGGAATGCCCCTCAAACTCACTGACCAGCAGAATTACATCTGGGTCACCACCCCCTTAGACCTCTTTAGTGGTGATTGTAGCCAAGTAAGCCTCACAACCCTTCTCAAGCATTCGTTCCACTTGGATCGCTAATACCACTAAACAACCTGAGGTCGGCTTAATTCCTTGGAACCTGATCGGGGGTCCACACCCACTCTCGAACTGCACCCTTCCCTGGTGACAGTCCAAGGTGGCCCGATTCTTTCCAAGCCAGTCCATACCCAATATCACCTCGTGATTCTTAATGGGGACTACCACTAGATCCACATGCATTACCCTGTCCTGGATCTTAACTGGGATGTCCCTAACCAGCCCTAGCAAATGCATCACTTGCCTTCCGGCTGCATTCACTATGCATGGATCATCCCTTGTCCCAACCTGGAACAACCCTTTTCTGATCAACCCTGGACTCACAAAACTATGTGTAGCCCCAGTATCGTAAAGTACGTGTATATCCACGCCACCAATACTTAGGGTCCCTACAAAGACCAATCTAAGTATCTAATCCATTCTAGGTTCCGTACCATGCAATTCTACTGAATTGGAAAAGAATAAGCCTAGAATCATTATCGTCCTCGTCCTTGGACAGCTCGTAAACCCTTGGCGTGGAGGTCTGGCCCCGGCTCTGGCTTGGCTTGCTTGCCTCATCACGGCCTTTCTCCTGGTCCGCCCGGAACTTGGGACATTCTCGTTTGAAATGTCCTGCCTTTCCGCAATAGTGGCACCCTCTGGTGTCACCCCCACTCGTGCCCTGTCTGCGGCTTTATTCCAGCCCTGGACAGTCCCGAACTGAGTGATCCATCTTGCCACAACGAGTACATGCTCCCATGGCCTTCCAGCACTCGCCTCCATGACGCCTTCCACATTTAGAACACTCCGGCCTACCACTTGAGGTTCTACCCTCCTCGGCTGTGTCCCTCTTCCTCTTCCGGTCATTCCCGGAACTACCAGAAGACGCATGACTCCTGGACTTCTGTTTGGTCTCCTCGGCCAGATTGGTCTCAACCATAGCCATCCTCTCCACTAGCTCAGACACTGTCTAGAAATTACCAACTGAGGAGTAGGTTCGAAGTTCGACCCTTAGGCCTCGGACAAACCTACGTATTTGCACTGTCTCTTCTTCCAGCTCCTTACCCACGTAATGTCTGAGCCGGTTGAACTTCTCTTCATACTCACGTACGGTCATGCGTCCCTGAGTCAAGTCTAGGAACTGAGACTCCAAACGGTCCCAAGCTTCAGCTGGGAAGTACTTGTGGCTGAACTCAACCTCAAAGTCTGAGAAACGCTCAATAGACCCATCGGTGTGTTTGTCCAGAGCTAACCACCAGTTATGTGCGTCACCTTCCAGGAAGTGAACCGCAATATCCTTTTTGTACTCCTCTGGACAACGAGTGGAACTGAAGTTCCGAACCAATCTGTTCCTCCACTCATCTGCCTCAATGGGATCGGCACTACCAGCAAACTGCTTCGTACCCAGCTTGGAGATATGAGCTAATAAGCTCAGGTAATCCACTCTCCTAACTGGACAAACTGGTGGATCGATCTCCATCACATCTGCCTCGACCGTAGATCAATCATCACCTGTCCTAGCAGCTGTTTGAGCTACCTGTGCAGCTGCTTGGGCTACACCTGCTGCTGTCCCAGCTATCTGAGCTGCTCTCCGAGTTGCCTGAGCCGTGGCCTGAGCTGGTGTGACCTGGCCCACTGAAGAATTCACCAAAGGCGTGAATGCTCGAGTGAAAGCCAGCATCTGTGTGCCCATGGTCTTGACCACATCCAACACCTCGCGCATGGATGGCTCGGCCAACTCCTCCACACCAGTGCCATGACCGGTCTCGTCTCCTGCATGAGAGGATTAAGCTTCCTCCTCACGTCCCAACTCCTGTTGCTCGCCCAGGTTATCCACCTGAACCTCAGTAGGCAGGGTCGGCGCCAAGGGCTCCCCGGTCTCGTTGTGAACCAGCCCCGTCTGGGTAGGCAGCACTTGGGTAGGGTTTCTCCCATCTATCCCAACCAGTCCAGATGCACCAGCCGCTTCCTTGCCTTTCCGGGACTTAGACTTCCTTGTTGCCTTAGGAGTTGAAACATAAACAAGTTAGTTCCTTGAACTTAACATAAACCTCAATCAATACACAAGGTTAAGCAATTCGACAATTACTACCCAACCTTACCGTGAGACTCAAAGCCGAATGTGTGGTGAACACATAACCCAACCAAATCCTAGAATCAAGCATGCTCTGATACCAACTTGTAATGACCCGATCCCGGTCCTTAGACCCAGACTGATCCGCGGCCATACTTACTTANNNNCACACATCTTCCCAAGGCTTGAGTCTTCACGGTGCATTTCCTTTACCACGGTCCAAGTCCGATCCTGAAACCAATCCATATACAATGATCAATACATAACCGATATCCTAACATCAACATCTAATCATGCATGGTTCGGTTCCCTAATGTTCCTTAACCAAATATATCACAAAACCACTCAACAACAATCGGCCACACCCAGTTCCTGAATAGGATCAGGCGCGCCTAGTACCATACCATAACCGGTCACAGCCATGCGATCTAGATCCATCCGATCACTCCAGGGTGAGACCGATCATGTCTAAGTCCGGCCAAGGGCCTAGGACTTCATATTCGAACCGGCTAAAGCCTTGGTTCTATACCTCCATGTCTGATCAATCATACAACATCATAATAACCAAGAGATAAAGCAGAATAGGAGAGAGAGAGAGAGAGAGAGATGGATGCATCCGATCACCAAACCGGACACAAGCCCGATCGGATCAACCGCCGGCTAGGTCCGATGGTTCGCGGCTTACACCACTAACCTTAGGAGTTCCTTCCCCTGGAGCCATGTCCTTCTCCTTCTCTTTCTCCTTGTCTTTCTGTCTGGTATCCATCCTAGCCTTGCCGGAATGGATCAAACCACCACTTGCTCAGTTCCTTTCTTGGCCGGCGATCTCTCTCTCTTGTCTCTCTCTCTCACGATTTGCTCAGAGTTTTCCCTAAGGAAATTCATGTGAAAAACTGACCCCAGAGGCTTATATTTATAGAGAGAGGGGTCAGATAACTGCTTGGCAGATCGGTTGCAAGGGATTGGGCGAAATGGTGCCACTTGTCCCCTTGCACCCTTTCGCCTCTAACTGCCCCCAACCGGTCCTCAACCGCTCCAACTGCTTCCTGGCAGTTTCCCCATCGAAAACCAGCTCCCTTAGCCCTTGTCCATGCCCTGGCTTAGCCTTGGTCTCACACGGCCCCATCGCTCCACATAAGCCACTGGCTCGGCCTAGTAACCGCTCGGATCCGACCACACTGGTCCGGACCGGAATACTTCCCCATGTTGAGTTGAGCTGATCCCCAACTACCCCCAGCTGAGTGAACTAGTCCATCAGCTCCCGTAAGCTGATCAGTACTGCATGAGCTAGCTCCACACTCTCTCCAGCTGATTGAGCTGGATCAGAACCTTATTCAGCTACCGGGTTACTCGTCCAGCTCTTTTTAACTTGTCTTTACCATATCCTGGCTAAGTCTCAGCTTCTTGATACCCTTAACCACACCGTTGAGCCATGATACGCTTGACTTTGGTCTCGTGACCTGACTGGTGCGTCTCCCCGCACCATGGCTCGTTCCTATCGATCCTACCTCGGATCGGGGACACTACACATTGCATCTATAACCTATTAATAAAACTATTCCGGCAATCATAAATTTAATTAAATCTATAGGTCTAAACTCATTGCATGCTTATAAACAAAAAATAAATAATCTAAATTAAAATTGTAATAGCATCGATCATTACAAAACCTATAAATTAAAATGCATAACATAAATACAATGCATTTACTTTATATGAAAAATCAAATATTTTATTCAATTCTAAAGCATACGAGAGTTTAATCAATTTAAAAAAAATATTATAAGATTTTATTCTAGATTATTGTCGGGTCCGGTACCAGTTCACAGGTTAATGGCGGGTTTTTGGGTTTTTTTTTCGGATTTCTAGTTAATAGGTTTTCATTAAATCCAAATTTTTGGAAACATATATATGTTGGTAGAACCTCTCATAGAATACTACATAAAAAACATAAACCAGTCCGGATTATATACGGCTACGGATTTTCAGGTTTGACGACGGACCTGGATCGGATATGAAAACACTGATTTAATCTTAATTCGTATATAGGCTACACATATACCCCATTAAACAGAGTTAAATAATTTGTAAAAATAGAATGCTTTTCACATCATTTAAATGTATATGCACTAATAGAACTCAACATTCGGTTTTGGTTCAGGTATTGTGATTTTTGGTATTTTGGTTCTAGAATTTAGGAATCGTTCAGATATTTACAAAGTTTGGTTTGGTTTCAGTTGGGTTATTTCAGTTTTTGGTTCGGTTCAGTAAAAGTTGGGAACCGACTAATATGCAAAGATATTGGGTCCAAATCAGTTCCAATTTGATTCTTTTTGTTCGGGTAATTAGGGATTTATAGATAAAATATCGGATAATTTAGGATTTTCAGTTTAAATATCAGGTAATTCGGGTTGTGCGGATAAAAATATCAGTTAATTCAGAATTTTTTTAATATTTTGAATAAAAATTATTTGGATAATTCATTTTTTTTGGGTCATTCGGTTTATAAATAGTACTTTTAGTATATTTTGTTATTTAGAATTTGAATATAATTACTATTTGTAAGTATATAATTCATATTTTGAAAATTCAAATACTCATGTGATTCTCGGTTCAGTTTGATTTTTCTGTTCTATATATATATATATATATTATGCTCGGTTATTAATGAAATTTAATTTAGTTTTGATTTCATTTTTTCATATTAATACGGTTCGATTGGCGGTTCCAGATAGATATACTCAGACCTATACAATATCTTATATAAATATTTATTTACTTATTTAATTTCAAAAAAAAAAAATCCACTTTTTTCAATCGCGGATCAACATACAAGATATATAATTAATACAACGTAATGGACTTTTAGATACGACACCATACAAGATATTAATCTATCTCTTGCATATCTGAAACATTTTACATCAATTCGTAGTGTCATTTTGTATTTAATATGAAGTAAGGTTTTGATGTTAACTATGTACTAGTTAATAAAATATGTTTAAAGAACTGCTAATATAGATCTTGAGGATTTTACCTAATTTCGTGTATAGATCTTGTATATCGTATTAATAGAATTTCATGTTCAAATAAATTGTTATCTAGGATATTGACGAATGGTACTAATTTAATAGTTAAGTAATTGGTGCCGTCTGGAAGATGTTATATATTGTTGTTGGCTAAAAACGCCAAAACGGTTTTTGTCTTAGGCATAGCCGGGCGTTTAAGAAAAGTTGATTAAATAATAATTGTCACTAAATTAAATAAATGTTTTGGTAAGTGAAGCAACCCAATACATTGAATCCAATGGAAGACAGAAGACAATAACTCTTTTTATAATCCGCCGGTCTTATCTCAGATCACATGCTTATCAAATTTAGTGGCTTGTCGTTTCCCATCCATGTCTACGCTGCGTGTATGCATAATGCATACATTAAATACAAACTTGAATTTTAATTTATCCATTCATTCCTGTTTTTATCACGTATTAGTTTAACATTATACCTCTACTAAAAGAAGAATAAATTTATTAAAGCAGCTTCTATTTAATTTTGTGTGAATTATCTCACAAGGCTACATTAAGAGACCGGTTTAAGTATGTTTTCATATCATACAACTAATGTTATTAACTTGGTTCTGATATTAGTGATATATACAGTAAAAACTCTATAAATTAATAATGTTTAAACTATAATAATTTATTAATTTATAGATTTATTAATTTAAATAGATTTTTTAGATTTATATTAAAATGATTTAAAAGATGAAAAATATTTTATTTCATATTATCATATTATTTAAATTATATAAATTTGTATTTCATCTATTTTAATTAAATGATTGTATATTTTATGTGTGCTGAATATGTATGATAAACTATAAATGCTTTATATTTTAATTAGATTATTATATATCTTATTATCCTATAAAATTATATCATATTTTAAGATTTTTTTTAAATTATTAATTTATGATTTATGATAAATTATATAGTAGTTATTGATTTGAATGAGATCATATATTCATATACTTAACTAAAAATAAATAAATATTATTTTTTGGTTATTTTATTGAATTATTTTATATTTTACACAGATCTAATTTAAATTATTTTTTTATTAATTTATCGTATTTATTAATTTATCAAATATTAATTTATACAGAAGCATGCCACCTCGTGGAATCTTAAAGCATGAAACAGTATAATGTTAAACTAAGTGTTATTTTACTCAGGTTGAAAGCTTTTTGTACGTAAAAATGTTCGAAAGTTTGGTATGCACGATTTTATATACGGTATAAAATGAATTTTCTAACCATTTTACGTTGTACAATATTCTTATGAGGATGCAATTAAGAACATAAATATATTATGTGGATAAATGTATAATATACCTCTGAGGTTCAAAATAAAGAACATATATATATTAAGGTGAGTTTTTTATAGGATCATGTAAACATGTAAAGAAACATGATACTAAAACTACGATCAATTAAAATTCAAAAAAATAACTACGATCAATTCTCTTTAGATTTTTTTGTACAATATTAAAAATGAACAATACTTAAATAGTGTAGGTAATATAGTAAACATCTGTTTACAGAGCAAAATGGCCGTATTAAGTGTATAAATATGATCAGATAGCTGCCGACAAAAGAAAAAAGAAACATAAATAGATAGAGGCCGAAAAAGATAAGGCTTGAGTTATACGAAATAGTTAGATGCGGAAATAGTTGGGAGTGTGAAAGAATGGCATGTTCATAAATAATGAAATTAGGCAATCTAAGGACTTTGTTCATTAATTTCGCATTTAGCTAATGTTTAGTCCTCTATATTTCCTATTTCAGTATATAAATGCGAATGTTCCAACAAATTATATTTGAAAATGTTAATAATATATGTGAAACCTCCTACATACAATGCAACGAGACAACAAAGGTTGTATCTGGCATTATTCTTATTCCTCACAGTCCCACGTTCTCCACTGTCCTTCCAATAAAAATCATAAACATTTATAATAACTTTAATTTTGTATATAGTTTTCGGTGTTTTGTATACTAAATAAATTATCCGAGTAGCTAGCTAAGTCAAGATGTTAACCAAAAACTATGAACATGTATAACATATGTACGAAAATTGTGTTGTTTGATTTGTTATTACCATATCGGGTTGATGGTAAAGACGAAATAGTAGAACATGTATATCATCTAAATATAGAAACACAACAAAAGTGTAACGACTTGCCCGTCTAATGGGCCATCTACGTCCGCTCACTCGGCTCATGGGATATGTTCCATCTGACGGTCGGTGTATTAATTTTTACAAGGCCCGAAAGTCTTGTTTACTGACCATGTAATCACTACATAATTTTTCCCCGTGTTTTGGTCTCATTTGCACAGTACCGCGAATCACTTTCCGGTAGGTCATCCATCCTTACACTACTCTAGTTCAAATACGTTTTACTCTGGAGTTTTAAACGGATATGTGACGGTAAAAAGAAATCAACTTTGGTGACTTAGGTAGCCAAATCAATCCTCTTAAGTCTTTCCATATATCACAACTCGGGATGTTACAATTTACCCCCTCTCAAAGAATGCAATGTCCTCGTTGCTCCCCACGACAGGTATCACGATGCTTCTCGGATCAGAACCGAGATAGCTAACCAGCTCTGATATCACTTGTAACGCCTCGTCCGACCACGACTAATGGGCCATCTACGCCCGCTCACTCGGCCCGCGGGCTCCATCCCATCTTACAGTCAGTGCATTAATTTTTACAAGGCCCGAAAATCTTGTTTACTGACCCTGCAATCACCACATGACTTTTTTCCGTGCTTTGGCCTTACTCACACGGTATCGTGAATTACTTCCCGATAAATCATTTATTCTTCCACTACTACAGCTCAAGCACGCTTAACTCAGGAGTTCTAAACAGATGTGTGACGAAAAAGGTAAATCAATTTTGATGATATAGATAATCAAATCAATTTTCTTAAACTTTTTCATATATCACATTTCGGGATTTTACAAAATGTTTTACCAAAATTCCTAGTAAACATATCAGTTAAACTGATAATGCCAAAAATATTTTGCAATTTAACAATTCATGTGGATGACGAAACTCATGTTGCAATCATTTCTGTAAGTTTGAACATTAAACATTGGTAATGGTACGTGTAGATATCGGTTTAGTTTCTCACATTAAGTTTTAATAACAAAATAACACTGATCATTAAAATTTGGTAAATGATGAAAATTCTCTCAAAAGTTAATGGATCTCTCAATAAGAGACTTTTACTTTCTCTCCCCTCTTTTCCTAATTTTAATTTTTTCCTAATTATTTTTATACATAAGAAAATGATAATATATTCATATATAACTAAATATCTATATTATTAAAACTGAAATACCGTTTGGTAATGTTTAGAAACAAGGATACCATTATAAATGAGAATTGTTTGAAAATATGAATAACATTATAAAAAAGAAGTATATTGTCATTTTAGTAATTTCATTAATTGTCTTTCCATATTTCAGCTAGGTTAGCAATTTCATTAATTATATTGTTTTAACAATACATCACATCATTAATTATATTACCATAGTAAAAAAGTGCAGATTTTTATTTATTAGTTAATCAACATTAAATTTGTGCAAATTATAAAATAAAAAATGTAAAATAACTGGGTTTTGCATATGGTTAAACGTTCATTTTAGTTTGTCTTACTTAATTTTTTTTTTATTTTAGTTTCAATCTGTGAAAAATTATGTAGCAAAAAACATAATTCAAAAACATGTTTTTGTGAATAAAATAATAAATTAAATCAAAATAATAAAGATGTATTACATTTATTGTCACTTAATTTTTCACTTCATATAATTATTTTACTAAATGAACAAATCTTTTTGTTTCACTTAATTTAGCCAAACACGTAGAAATAGTCATTTTTATTAGTTTATAGAATCAGCTAGGCACGAATATTGACTATTAATTTAGGTACGAGTTGTTATTTTTGGGTATCGTTTTTTAGAAATTAGTTCCCGCTTGAATATTCTAAATTTATGTGTGGGTTTTGAGTTGAGTCATTCTGGGTCAGGATGAGTTTAGTTTTGATGTATAGAAACCTAAAAATATATAACACTAATTTTGAAAACAAATATCAATGTATAAAAATGTAAGAATCAATATCCGCACGGATGCGCATATCAATCACTAGTTAATTACTTATTTAACAAGTCAAAATATGTGTATATGTAGTTCAGTTTCTCGGGCAGTTCATAAGGAAATCTAGGAGCCTCTCGTGGTTTCATAGAATATTTGATAAAACTATACGTTTTCTATCACTGTATAAAATACTAATCCAATTTCTTATCTATTTATAAAATAATACCCCTTTGTTTTGTTTTGTTCACTCTTGAATTCACGTAGAGCCAATGATTGTAACCATCGTGCAACCTCCGCTGATCAAGTATTTTAAAAGGTAGGGGCCAACTTGGTTATCTTATTTATTTTGGGAGCATCCATGCGGATACATAGCTTTTGAGTTTATCTATCAGAAGCCAGAGAAGTTCAAAAAAAAAACTATCAGAAGCCAGAGTACATAACCCTCTAACTTACTCTATTATTTTTCCTAACTTACTCTAATTAATTATAACTAAAAAGGAATTTTAAGAGTTAGTGATGTAGTTATTAAAAATTGATACTTTAGATATTACTGATTCGATGAATTTACTACTTGAAATGAAAAACTTAATGCAGTGGCGAAAAAGTCTAGCAACTTGACCTAGATCTTTCGTTTAAAATAAAATGATCTAGGCTTGGAAATATCAGTACTTATACGACCAATTAAGGGTCGGATTTGTAAGGGATGTAACTTTAAAATTTTTGATGTAGAAAAAAATCTGTAGATTTTTTGTTGTGGCTTTAGATTTTATTGCTGTAGAATTTTATGGAAAGCACTAAAAAATTGCTTTGGATATTTGGTTCTGCAGAGCACTTGTACAGCTGTAAGTTATTTCAAGAGCTGTGGTTTCAAAAGAAAAATTAAAGATTGATTTCTCTGAATTTGGTGCTTTAGAAATAAATAGGGATGTGGATAGCACCTACAGCAGCTACCAATCACCCCCTAAAACAGTTGATTTACCTATGTTGAGAATATATTTTTGTTTGCGTCAATTTTCATTTTGTTAGTGTTTGAAATTTTTAAGAATACGAAGATAATTCTTTTGACAATTTTATACTTCCAACTGGTGTAGAGTAACAATTTGATGGGTAAATATATTTTCTAGAACAGTATACATAGAACTTCGATATTAAAACTTAAACTAGATCTCGATCCGCGCAATCGCGCGGATTTTTGTTTTCATTTATTTTTATATAAATATTTTGTTTTCAATTCTAAATTGATATATATTATAATATATATATGTGTCTATCAATTTTTAAAACATAATAAGTTTACTGTATATTTTTTCATTGAATAGATTGTTTCAAACTTTCACATGTATTTGTATCTTCTTCTCAGAGCCGGCTCTAACTCATGGCAACATGGACAATTGCCATGGGTCCATAGATCCAAAATTTTTAATGTTATTTTACTAATTAAGAAGGTCTATTTTTGTTTATTAAATATCAATTAGTTGGTGAAATTATAATAAAAAACGTGAATGATTAAATAAATATAATTTAAATACAATAAGAACAAAAAATTAACTTACACCATTCTCAATTTTTCTATTAACAAAAATCTAATTTATACACAAAAACACATTTTTATTTTTATTTTCTTTGAATACCACAATTTTTTTATTTAGTTCATGGAAATGGAATAAATTAATACCTTAGGTCATTAACTTTTTTAAGACGGCACTGCTTATTCTATATATATATATTTTTTTTTTGGATTATTATTTCATTATTAAAATCGTAACTATATATATAAAGATTAGTAAAATATTGTTATATTGCCATATTCAAAGATATTGTAACATTTCACAAATTTAGAAAGTTTATAAAAATTAAACTTTTTGCTTCATAGATTTATATTATCGAGTAAATAAACTATATAAACATTTAGTTTTTTTTTTAATTTTTAAAATAAACTATATAGTTTAAAATTTGTTTTCATTGGTTTAGGGTAGTAAAGATTAATCATTGTTAGATAATATGATTTTTGTTATTTAAAAAAAAATCTTTATAATTTTAAAAGTTAACATCGACAAATATTTAAATATTTAGCATATAGAAGTATAGCATTACAACATTAAGTTATATCTATTTAATTTATACTATCTATAAATCCAATGGATCATCTATTGTTTAAAACCTATTGTTGATAGCCCAATAAAAATTTCTGGTAGGCCCAAAATTTAAATAATAAGATTAGATATTAAATGTAACATGACTTTCTATGAATAAGTCCATTAGGTCCATTTTTAAAAAATCACACATGAATCAAGGTTGTAACTTCTGTTTCAAGGGGGGGTTATTGGTAGTTAAATTTTGAAGGAGTTATAAAATTTAGAGATTCTATTGTTATTGGTTTATGTATTCTTACAATCTTGTTAGAATCCTTTGTTATTGGTTTATGGACTTTTAAATTCTATATAAAATCCTTTGTTATTCAAAAAGTTTAGTTTTTATTGATTTTTTAATTCTAGTAAACTCTCTTGTTATTGGGACATAAATTCTCTCTAGTTTTACTCATAACATTCAACTTTATAAATATCATCTATACTCATAACACTACAAGAAAACATAACCTTAACGAGGGCGGTTTTCCTCGTTATTTCGTCGTAAAAGAGGCTTTACAACGAAATAGCGAGGAAGCGCGTTTGCTCGTTACTCGTCCGTCGTAACACATATTTCCTCGCTAATTCGTCGTAACTTAGCGAGGAATATATTTCATCGTAAAGACGAAGTAGGGCGATTCGTCGTAAAGACCACGTCAATATTCCACGCAAGGACGTCGCTACAATTCCTCGTAAATACCTCGAAATGAGTTCGTCGTATCCTACATGTAAATACCTTGAAAGAGTTTCCTCGCAAAATACACGTAACAACCACGAAACAATTTCCTCCTAAAATACTCGTAAACTTTTCCTCGTTATTTCCTCGCAAATGTTTCCTCGTAAAATAGTCGATAACTGTTTCTCGTCATTTACTCGTAAGGTTTCCACGTAAAGAGGTCGTATATTAGCTACGAATTTACTTCGTTTTTATTTTTAAAAATATAATTAAAAAATAATTAAAATTATTTAATTTAATAATAAATTAAAATTTAAAATAAAAATAAATCAATATGAAAATATTTTATATATAAATAAGTTTTGAATTTATATAATACAACAACCAAAAAAAAAACTAAGGGTCGTTCATCGCCCGGTAGAATTCATCACTCCTCCTCGTAACATCCGCCTCGTTATGTACGTCGGATGACTCGCCTTGAATGGGATGTTGTTGTCGCATGTTCCTCAACATGGACTCCCATTCCGGATTTGTGGCCGCAATAACGTCCAAGAA
>NC_027751.1:14715768-14721651 GCF_000695525.1 Brassica oleracea var. oleracea
TAAATGCTTCCAAACATTTTCACGGTTTGCCAGTTTCGAATTGTTGCATTTCCGACAAGGACAGAACATCTTACCACTTTCTTGGGCGAGCGGTGTTGAATCTGCTTGATGCATAAATGTCTCCAGACCCGCAAGGTATTCTTTCGTCACTCTCCCGTTAGCATCTCTATGCATATACATCCACTTCCGCAACTCGTAAATAGTCCCGGAGCCAGCCATTTTTTTTCTTTCACGTTTTTTGTTGTTGGTGTGTTTAAAATGATGTTCAAACATCCATATTTATAGGAAAAATCGAATCTGGTAGTTGTAATTTTCCTATGAATTTACGACGAAAATTAATTAGGTGGGCAAAAAAAACGTGTAACACCTATAAAGTTGGTGGATTCAAAAATTTCCTCGCTAAATACACGTAAACTATTTCCTCGTAAATACCACGCTAAGTTTACGTCGTATTTACGAGGAAATAGTTTATCCTCGTAAAATACTCGTAAAGTTACATCCACTTTACGACGAAACAGTTTTGTCGTTACATTGCGAGGAAATAACGATGACTTTAGTTTTTCACGTAAATTCCTCGTAAACTCGACGCAAATTTACGAGGATTGTTTTTCCTCGTTAAATTTCGTCGTTAAGCATGTGTTTTCTTGTAGTGTAAGATTCTTAGAATCTATGTAACAAAAAACATAAATATACAAACACAAAAAGTTGTGTATTACATTTTTGTTGTCATGTGAAAGATAATTGTAAAAAGAAATTTAAAGATAAAAAATTTATTAAAGATAACATAATCAAGAATCATGAAAAAAATCATAGGTTGACCTTAGAAAATTTTAAACAAAAATCAAACTAGACAAATTCAAATATTAAACAATAAAGAAATTATTTTAATATCAAATAACTATATTTCTTCAAATAAAAAAAAATTAATTATTTTTATTGAAAGAAAAATCTGGAAAGAAAAACATATATGGAAATTCATACTATTCAATCATAATCAATGACAATTTATGTAATACATATGGCAAGAATTCATCAAATCTACTTAACTCTTAAAAATCTTTGAATTTTAAAAAATTTCAGATTCCACTCAAATTTCATTTCCAATAGGCCCCCTAATATATAAGATACTTACCAATGTTTGCTTAAGTTTAGCAATAATGACCACTAAAACGCGTTCGAAAGTTAGCATTTAAAACGCGTAAGTTAAGCGTATTATTGTACAAAAACACAAATCCTGCCGTTAGAAATTCCATTTCAGTCTTCTGTCATGTAAATCGCCAACTTGGTGTGTTACTCGTTAATACAAAATAATGCTTGCATTGTATGGAAATACATAAATACAACAAACATTTTATTGAAACTAATTTAAAGCCATACGAAGCGGGAGGCATTAAGTTCAAAGTAACAGAATAATAAAACAAAAACTAATGACAATGGAAGTTGCTGACTTAAGATTTCATACATGTCAATCAATCAGAGAGTGCTGTAATAACATATATCATATATGACATAGTATAATATATATATAATCGTTGACACTGTATATAAAAATTAATCTCTCTTAAAAGATAATAGATTTGTTCTTTTAAAGTATATTTCTTGAAATTTAAATAAACATCAATATAAATAATTAAACATCATTAATGTCCACGTTATGTACAAAAATGCCATGCATGATATATAGGTATAAAAATGGTAAAAAAACTGTCATGCATGGTTATATGTTTACATGTTGTGTATAAATTGTCATGCATGATAGTCAAGAAAAAGAAAAAGAAATATTAAGAAACTAAAAACGGTAAAAGTAAGAATAACGAATTATTTCAAGGAAGAGACAAAGTCCCCGGCTGAAGTGGGAGAGGTTTTAGGAAAGAAAGCTCAGTGCTGCTCAGAGAGAAAGGACAAATATGGAATCTAACCAAGTTTTCGAGTCAAACAAAATTAATCATTTTCCTTTTTTATTATTTTGTTTTTATTTTTTTGCGTATGACATGACATGAACGCCCATCTCCTTGTCCTCTCTTGCTGTGGGTTCTTCTTCTCAGCTATAAGAATACCCACAACATTTCCCCTGCAACGCCCTCTCTCTACTCTCTCCCCTTTCTCTCGCTCCAAGAATCTAGACAAGAACAGACAAAACAATATGGAAGAGTTGGGTTCTATTTGGTTTTACCAAGAGGTTTGTTCTCTTAATAATTTGCATGAAGATTATGTTCATGTCTTCGCATTTTTATGTATGAGCAATTCTAGAGTTCTATACCTTTTGAATTTGGCTTCGTCCTTCCGAATTATTGTGTGTCTGTGTAATTAAGATGTGATTAAGATAGTTAATTGGAGTTTTTGGTTTATAATAATTCACATTTGGTGTTTTTGAGTATTGTATCTTCTTCTTCTTTTTTCTTTCCGACATTTCACTTTTATTTCCGACATTATAAAAACTCTAAGATCTATGAAAATCTATAAGAACAAACCATTTCACCTACAATAATGTGACTTGTTGTACTTTTCTGCCATTTAACTCAAAATACTATTTTTCTTTTGTCTTTTTTTTTTAATTATTATTATTTTAAAATTTTAATTATTTTCAAGCCCTGACGTTTATATATATTTATGATTAATGTATGTTTGGTTTACATTTAGTAACGTTTTGAGTGAATTCTTGACCCCATGAACGCAAGGTTGTTATCTCACATCATTAGGAAAAAAAAAAGCCATTGCATTTAATAGTTTATCATCTTTTTCAATATACTATATATTTTTTTTTTTGGAGCAAATTCAGTATACTATTTTCTAGATGTTGATTTCTTCAATGATTCGGTTCGTTTTTTATTAACTAATTTCTGACTTTTAGTATTTTTTTTCATACAATAACTACTTTTAACATTTTGATATTTATTACAGAGTATGGATGAATTAAGACAAAAGCTTCAATACACTTCCTTTGAGCTTGAAGCTGTGAAAACAAAAGCCAATGAAGAATCAAAGCTTCATCAAGAAGAAGTGAACAGTCTTCTTCGTCTCCTCAAACTCGCTCGTCAAGAAAGAGACGAAGCTAAAGATCAATTACAGAAACTCCTCGCGATTAAAACTAACTCGAGCATCACTGAGTCAAACTCGCACGGCTCTTCACCGGTTGACTCGTTCCTCGAACCGGTTTCGTCTTCCGAATTCTCCAACTTCAACATTTTACTGGAACCGGTTCACCAAATGAAACTCAGTAACCGACCCGTTAACCGGGTCTATAATTCTCAGCAGAGACCGGTTAAGGTTGATCCAGCTGAAGCTTTGATGAATGAGATCATAAAAGGCAAAACTTTACCGGAGAAAGGGAAGTTTCTTCAGACTCTGATGGAGTCAGGACCGTTGCTTCAGACACTTCTTGTCGCCGGTCCTCTTCCAAGGTGGCGTAATCCTCCGCCGCTTCAACAGAGTTTCAGGGTCCCGCCGGTTTCGAACTCGTATGATATCTTGAAAGGTTGTTCAACGAAGACAACGACGTCAATGCTCAACTTCAGAAGTTGTTCTGTTCCTGGAATTGCTACTGGATTGGAATTTGCTAAGAGACAAAGATTTCATTAGTATTTTTCTTCTTGCTCTGCTTTGTTTTGGTTATTGAGTTAGCCGCCTGGGATTATATTATTTGTAAAGATTTTATAAATGGGGTTATGAGAGTTTGTGTGTAAATTGAAGTATAAACGATTTGAGATTCATGGATTTATGTATTCATGAATCTTTATTTCAAGCAATTACCATACATTGTCCTGATTCTTGAATCTCTATAAATTTTGCTTTAATCTATATTTTAGTATATAGACGATGTAAGTTTTTAAAAATAAAATTGACTCGATCTATGTTCTCAAAATACATTTATGGGTAAGAAATCTATCTGAGGTAGAATAGTGAAATAATGGATGACATGTCAAAATTGATGTGCATTACGTAAATAAAATTAAAATTATGTGAGAATTACATAATATGTAAGAAAGTTTTTCGAGTCTCTAAAAATATCGACCGTGGCCGGATAACGTACTGATGTCAATCAACCACATATTGAATAGAAGAAGGTGACTTGTGATTTGTGAAGTGGAGGCGGTCAGAGAGTTACAAACTTGCAATAATATTTTTATGAATAAACATTAGTTTCAGTGCTTATGTTTTAATTTGGAAACTAGATTCCGCGCGGATGTTTGTTTTCATTTTTCTATACATAAATTATTGTTTTAGAACATAAGTGTATATATTTTTAACGTTAACCATATGCTTAAATATTTATATAACTATTTCAAATACAATAATTTTATAATTTACATGTTATAATTAATCAATTTTTTAAAACCGTATGAATTTGTCAATTCTTATTATATTTTTATCTTATTGTATTTGCATTTAGTTATTAAGGAAATTAATATATTTATGAGAAAACATATTTGAAAATTATTTTTTATTTAATTTATGTTAAATTCTGACCCGTCTTTCAAAGCTGAATTTGTTTTTACCAATATTTTTTATGCTTATTCATTTTGATAATATATTATTGTCTATACAAAAGTCTAAGATGTGTTAATTTTTAGACATTTATTATATAGTTTGCTAATTTTAAGCCATTCTATCATCATATTATATTTTAAAATAAACAGTTTATATTTATGAAAATAAAATTTATAAATTTATCAATTGAATATACTTTTATCATATTTATTTAAGTATAATAATTGTATTTTAACATGATCAAGACTATAAAGTAGATAAAGTAGGATATAATTTATTTATTTTTCATTTTATAAATGATAAATTAAAATAAATTAAGTTATTGTTAAAATATTTTTACACAGATCTATTAGAATTTTAAAATATAATATATAAATGAAAATATATCATATTATGAAAATATAATATATATTATATTATATTTAAAATGAAAATATATTATGATTAAAGTAGTTACAAAGATTTTATATTATTAGCTTTAAAGAAATACATGTTAATTTTCTTACATATATTATATAGTTTGCTAATGTTAATCCATTTTACCAACGTATTAGATTTTACTTTTGAACATATATATTTTATACTTACGAAAATAAAATTTATAGTTTTATAATTTTAATACAATTTTATTATATTTACCTCAATATATTAATTTTCTTTTAATATGATTGATTATGATTATATAATAGATAAAATATTATTGCCCGTAACAACGAACATTTACGACGAAAATATTTCGTCGTAAATTTACATGGTCTTTACAACGAAATTACGAGGAATATAACTTTCGTCGTAAATGCCATGTAAATTTACGACGAACTTATTTCGTCGTAAACTCCTTGTAAGTTTACGACGAATGTACGTGGAAAGAAAAATACGTCGTAATCATTACATCGACATTACAACGGAACATGTTACCGTTATATTTAGGCGAAAACGTGTATTCAATGTGCTTTAACTTACCTAATTTCGTCGTAAATTCGTTGTAAATAATATGTTAAAACCATGTAAAATCCATGTAAAATATTCCTTGTAAAATCGTTGTTATATTTCAACTACCCAACTCGAAAATTTCTATATATATATGTCATTTCCCACAATTCTCTTCCTCACAACACACAAATGGGAGAAAAAAAATCAGAAAAAAAAATCAGAAAAAAAGATTTCAAAAAAAAGGTGGCGGTAGTATTTACGAGTTACGGAGTTGGATGTATTTGCACAAAAATTCCGACGGGAGGGTGACGAACACATTTCTGAGCGGGCTAGAGACATTCATACACCAGGCGGGCTGTACACCGATCACACCGGAAATCGGTAAGATGTTCTGCCCCTGTCGGAAATGCAAGAATTCAAAATTTGCACGTAGTGAAACTGTATGGAAGCATTTAGTAAACA
>NC_027751.1:14724971-14735267 GCF_000695525.1 Brassica oleracea var. oleracea
TATAGAATATTTTATTTTCATTTTATAAACGATAACTGAATATATTAATGTATAATAATATTTCAAACTAATTTTGAAATTAGTATAAGTATTTAAATATAATTTCGAAAATGAAGATCTTGTAAAAATCTTTTAAAACAGATTTGTTAAAATTTTAAATTAAAATAAAAAGATATCAAAAGATATTATGATTAAAGTATTTTAAAAATTTTATGTATTATTAGTCTTAATAAAATACATTTAATAAGATTTCTAAGTGATGGTGTAAATTAAAAAATCACACATGAAAGAAGTCATGAGTTCTATTTTAATATATAAGAAGATATGACATTGTTTCCTAAATAATATTTTGTTTAATATAAACACAAACGTCAAATGTAAAGTACTTTCCGTTCATTTTCGATTAGTAAAATATAAACGTCTGTCTAAAGACTCTAAACTACCTATTATAACAAAATATAAACATCAATATGTATATAACTTAATTATGATGGAAATATACAAATTAGTACCTATTTTTAGCTTGGAGATCAGTTGTGTGCCTAACTCTTAGGAGTTGTTAAGTATAAAGATCAAAGATCATAAACGTGGGAGAAACAAATCAGAGATAGAGGAGACTTGGTCTTGTGTTTGGAAAAATAATAAGTAAAGACAATACTGTTTATGGGTTGGATTGTGACCAGTGTTTGTGGTGGCTTTTGGTATTGTTCATATGACATATACAAGTTAGGCGAAAGACATGTTTTGTTTCCTTAGTTGCATCTGGCATGAGCGGCCATCAACCACTAGTTTGAAAGAAGATGCATTGCTCTATGGGAGACAAACCATGACAGAGGAGACTTGATTTTTGGTAAAGAAAAACTAAGTAATGACAATACTGTTTTATGGGTTGGACTATGACCAGTGATTGAGGTGGCTTTTGGTCTTGTTCATGTATACAAGTTAGGCGCACGACATGTTCTGTTTCCTCAGTTGCATCTGCCATGGACGGCCATCACCTTCAACTAGTTTGAAAGAAGATGCATTGTTTTGTGACTTCGGTGTCAAGCCACTGTTACATAAGTTGAAAATTAAAATGTTTGGCTTTTGAGGACTGAGAAAATAGGTTTGTTGTCCCTTGGTCATTGCACAGAACTTCTTGATGTTACTTTGTAGAGAAAGTGGGGGCAATAGACATAAATCCGTAAGCTTATATAGTCCACAATTCTGTGGGCCTTGGATTCTGCTACAGATAGCTCAATTATAGCTTTCTCAGCCTTTTAATTTTAAGTGGGCTTTTATAGGCTATCTAAAACAAAAAGTATTTTAATACCATTTCCCATCTTATTCCACATGAAAATTTCAACTAATATTTACAGACTCAAGATTTCTGGGTATCTGTATATGTGAAGATTTGGAACAAAAAAAGCAAGAATTAATTGGTGAAGGGCCATAGACGTGTTGCTGTAACTAGTTTGGTCTGTTACATTGGTGGCAGTTGTTGAAGACTATGAGACATATTTCAAGTTTCTGAGATGGTACAACCAAATTTTATAATACTTAACTCTGAATAATGTATATTTATTATATTAAAACTGTAAAATTCTTTTGTAACACTATTAACACTGTAGTTAATGATATAATTTTATAACATATTAAAAATACCACGAATCAAAACTTATTGCTTTAATTTGTTTAATTCATCTAACAAGATTACAACAATGCATCTAAACTTAGAGGGGTTATTGGATAGGGGGTTTCACAAGTTTTATGGGATTTCAGATTTGATAGAATTTGGATGGGATTTAAAGATTTTGGTTGGGATTTTGAGTATTTGGTGGGAATTTAAAAAGGTGATTTTGGTAGAATTAAAAAATAAAATAACAAAATAACCTAAAAGCTTTCCAAAAAAAAAGCGAGCGTCACTCTCTACTTCTATAGTTATCTCGTGCAACATCTTCATTCTTCATTGCACAAACAAATTCTGTGACGTGGTTCAAATTGTTTACTTGTTCAAAAATTTTTACAGCTGATTGTAGAAATGCGTGCCACCTGTATAATAGATCCACGATAACATTAAAGTCGATTCTATGACGTCTTACCAAAGTTTAATGCATCTTTAAACCGCTGCTGAGCTAAAGCATTCGAAATGGAAGACAATACCAGCTTTCTGGGATAAATGCATTAGAGATTCCCCCCCCTAGCTCATAATTTCCTCGTCTCGCCTTCTACCATCAATGACAAAGTACAAATTTCCAAGTGCCACTTCTCCTTGCAGTACATCCTCAATAAAGAGAAAATCCTGTTTGGTTAAGAATAATCAGATGGTTTATATACCACTTCATTGGCCAACTCTGAATAAAATGAGAAACTGCTGCAGTTATTACACAGGCTCTTCCCAATGATGTAAAGTCTACCCATTTCATCAAGCCCACATATCAAAGGTTTGAACACCCCACCAGCATCAACCTGCGTCACCCTCACACAAGGACAAGTCGATGGAAAAATATACTATCATCACTGAACTTCTAAACAAAGTTGGCCTCAAAGTTAGCTAGCTCAGACTTGAATGTTACATGTACGTGTGCACAACGTATCAGAGTGAGATGTACCTTGAATTTTTTTCTTTTCTCTGGTTGTAACTTGTATGAAAACAAAACCCAATTTGGCTTTAACAGTATATACAAAACAAACGACCACTTGAACCACTTGATTCATTAAAATCAAAAGATTAACTATTAACGAAGAGGTCAAAATTGAAGATGATTGATTTAGAATTAAAATATCAATACAGTGTTAGAGCGGACAAACCTAGTTCTCCTATTTTAACTTCATCTTTATGGTCTTCCCGATCCACCTCTTGAACTCGTCGATCGGATTCTTCTCCGATCATATTGTTCTCCTTTTCAAGCAGCTTTTTAATCACCATACCAGCAATTCTCAACTGATTCAATTACTTCTCTTTTTTGTATCGCCATTAAGGTCTAAACGAGAAAAATCAAAGAACTGTTCTGTTTTATCAAAAACCATCTCATTAGGTAGTATTTGTCACAGTTGTATTTTAACTACAAATTACTTCTCAAACCATCTCAAATCACTTTTGATAAAATACATTGATGAAATTCTTATTTTCCAATAAGGGAGGATTTTGTGGAATTTGTATGAATAACCAATCCAATAAGCTTGGATTTAGTAGAGTTTCTATAAATACTATTCAAGAAAAAATGAAATTCTTTCAAATTCCCAATTCAATAAGCTCCTCTTAATCTATTACAACGATGAAAAATACGATTACATAGACGATTCTATAGCCGAAAATTTTACCACCTTATGAGAATACACGTCCGTTTGCGCTACTCCGATCCGTCCTATGAAATCCATGTTCGATGATATACCATACACCATTTTAAAGATCTCTTGTAACTCTTTTTTTTTTCCATAATCTGCATAATATGCATTTCTGGAGTTTGAACGCCAGACCTCTCGGTGTAGAACCATTTATAAAATCTTACTCATATGATAATTTAATATATACGTTTTAAAATTTCACAAAATATCAAAATGCTTCAGTTATTTTTCTTTATCCACTTTTTGGCTCTAACTCTAAACGGTTGTTGCTTAAGTTTTGGTTGTGAAAGGTCACTGTTTCTTGTTGGACTTGGATGTGTTTGGGCAATCTTTGCCATGTTTACTTCTGTGTGGAGATCTATGTTATGTCAAATCATCATTTCTGGTGGAATGTTTATATGATAGGGAAACAGTTCTTCTTTCGGATTGTTAAGCTTTCTTACTCATCTTTATGACTTGGGTTGTTGGTGTACGAACGCTTTTGAAGTTCCCTTAGTTATCGGCTCAGACCGGTTCTGTGTTGCTAGACCAGCAGTGGGCTTTGTCGCCCTTGCTAATGAAGCTGAAACCCTGATTATTATTCCCACCTCATGACATCATCTCCTTAGCAGTTATGAGTATTGAAGCAGCGTGTATGCTTTTTCTTTTACTTCATTATGGATTAGAAAATGTAGTGGAATTGAAGAAGATTTCATTACAACTTATATTTTGAAGTGAAAATAATGTATGATTGGAGATGCTTTTACATACTCTGAAGGAGTTAAATAGGATCAGTCAGTTAATTTTTCCAATTGAATAATGTTTATGAAAGAAAATCGGTTTTAAATTTGAATTTGAGGCTTCGTAATTCTAGATAACCAAAAACGAGAGTTAAATAGATCATACTTTAAGGCATTAAACAGTTTCTATAAGATAACCAACAACGTAGTAATGACATCATAACATAAATCAGAATTGAACCAAAAAAAGAAGGGAAAATTGTTTTTTTAAAGCAAAAAAATGATAACTATGTCATTTTAGACTAATATCTATTTTGTGTCATTTTTGCCTATAATATCCTTTAATATTTTTGAAAATAAATTTAATAAATAGTTTTACAAACAAAAAAAAATTGAAAAAATAGTAACTATTGATAAAATATATATATGAACTTAGTGGTATTTTTTTCAGTTCTAGAAATGTTTAACTCATAATTTTCAGATTATGTTCTAAATAAAGTAGAAATGACATTCTACGAAGTAGAAAACGAAATCCACTTTTTTTCATTGAATCTACAATGTTTAGAATACGTGATCTACGTAAATAAGAGTATTCTAAAAATATTTAGAATACACATTCCGCGCTTAACCTACCGATATAGAATCTTTAGAAATCAAAATTTACACATTAATATAATCTAAAACACGTAGAAATCGACTTCTAAAGATTTACTGTAAATCTAAAACATGTAGAAATCAAAATCTACATATTACTATAATTCTAAAAACCTATAGAAACCGATTTCTACAGATTAGCTGTATTCTACGGATAAGAAATCAGTTCCTAAAAACATGGAAAAAAAATATTTGGGAATATTCACTTTCATATTTAAAAAAAAAATATTTAAAAAAGAAAACAAAAAAATCAAAAAAAAAACGTGGTAACCTTTTTCTCACGCCGTTTTCTATATTCCATTGATTGTTCACAAAATTTTCACAAAATTTTTCACATTATCTTCCAAATCAGTGTGAAATTGAGTGAGTTAGAGTTTATGAGCTTGAGACTTTGATTTTCTCTCTTTTTGTTCGTGAAGGAGATGAGAAATTATGGGTTTCATCCGAAAGAAATCGAGTTTAAAGAGTTGAAATCGTGTTTGATCGGTTCAAATCAAGTGGGAATCAAGCCGGATATAACCAAAGAAAACCAGGAAATCAATTCGGAGTATTTACCTGGGCACGGGATCAATCAGTCTATAATTCGAGATCGGTCGATATGTATGAAATTGACCTTTGCTGATCAAGTGAAATGGACCAGGTCGATCAGTATATACTCCGCGTTTTTTGTTCTGCATAATGATCAGGATCGATCGATCCGTTCGACCTTGTAATTTCAGATCGATCGATCCCGCTTGATCGAACTCATTATTTATTATATTTAAAAATTACAATTTTAAGGGCATTATTGCCATTTTAAAAATAATTAGTCTAATGGGACATAAAATATACGAGATTAGTCTAAAGAGACATATTTATCATTTTATTTGCTCTAAAAAAACAATTTTCCTAAAAAAGAAAACATAAATCAGAAAATGTTTGGATTGTGAAAGGCATTATAATCAGCAAAGCGGTAAAGAATTAAAGACAAGTAAGATTTGATTTTTATTTTAAATCAAACATGATAAGTCGATAAGAATTATCTGGATAGACATTTATCTGATTATCCAAAATAATAGCACAGTGGATTACGTCAAACATGCCAAAAACTTCAATCTTTTGCAAATTTTGAACCAAATTTATTCTAATACGTTTTAATATGAATTAAATGATTAATTATATGGACTTTTATCTTTGAGACTTTGACAATAAAAAATAAATGCAGTCTTATCACTAAGTTGATGCTATTAATCCTTTTTTATTTATACTAGATTTTTTAACCGCGCTACACGCAGATAAGATATTATATGTATTTCTCAATTCTAAAAAAATAATGTATAATATTGTAATATATTATTTAAAGAATATAAAATAAGACTACATAACATAAATATATTTTTTAAATTTTATTTGTGGAAATCATTATGTTGTTTGATTGTTGTACTTGATTCACATATTTGCATAGATATTTGTGATAGATGAATAACTATATTTTTATTATCAGTAAATAATATAAGAAAATGAAATTAGTTACATTTTAAACAAAATTTTCTCATGTTGGGGACTCGGTTATAGACATATCATATTCGAATGAGACATTTTTACATTTATCAATCTTCTAACAATCAAGAAACAAATCTGAATAGCAAAACAATATCTCATACGATCTCTTTGTGGAATAATTGTTCTGAAGAAATTGAATTTATGCATAAAAAAAGACTGGAAATGAATGTGCAGATGTGTTATCTAAGTCAGCTTTACAAAGTATTATTCATAGTTCATATATCATTTATGTCCATCCTATTCTTTTGTCCATCATTTCTTAAACATCTTGAAATAACTGATGCTAATTAATAATAAATTTTTGGCTGGAAAAAAATATCAAATTTATCTAATTATCGCTTAATTTGTCTAACTGATATATGTATTTCTCAATTCTAAAAAAATAATGTATAATATTGTATTACATTATTTAAAGAATATAAAATAAGACTACATAACATAAATATATTTTTTAAGTTTTCTTTGTGGAAATCATTTTGTTGTTTGATTGTTGTACTTGATTCACATATTTGCATAGATATTTGTGATAGATGAATAACTATATTTTTATTATCAGTAAATAATATATATTTATTATATAATATAATAAAAATTAAATTAATATTTGTGATAGATGAATAACTATATTTTTATTATCGGTAAATAATATATATTTATTATATAATATAATAAAAATTAAATTAATATTTGTGATAGATGAATAACTATATGTTTATTATCGGTAAATAATATATATTTATTATATAATATAATAAAAATTAAATTAATATTTGTGATAGATGAATAACTATATGTTAAAACAATATCTCATACGATCTCTTTGTGGAATAACTGCTCTGAAAAAATTGAATTTATGCATCAAAAATGACTGGAAATGGATGTGCAGATGTGTATCTAAGTCAGCTTTACAAATTACTATTCATAGTTCATATATCATTTCTGTACATCCTATTTTTTTGTCCATCATTTCTTTCACATCTTGAAATAACTGATGCTAATTAATAATAAACTTTTGGGTGGCAAAAAAATCAAATTTGTCTAATTATCGCTTAATTTGTCTAACCGATATATGAATTTCTCAATTCTAAGAAAATAATGTATAAAATTGTATTACATTATATAAAGAATATAAAATAAGACTACATAACATAAATATATTTTTTAAATTTTCTTTGTGGAAATCATTATGTTGTTTGATTATTGTATTTGATTCACATATTTGCATAGATATTTGTGATAGATGAATAACCATATTTTTATTATCAGTAAATAATATATATTTATTATATAATATAAGAAAATAAAATTATTTACTTTTAAAAAAAATTTGTCTCATGTTGGGGACTCGGTTATAGACATATCATATTCGAAGGAAACATTTTTACAGTTATCAATCTTCTTAACAGTCAAGAAACAAATCTGAATATCAAAACAATATCTCATACGATCTCTTTGTGGAATAACTGCTTTGAAGAAATTGAATTTAGGCATAAAAAAGGCTGAAAATGGATGTGCAGATGTGTTATCTATGTCAGCTTTACAAAGTACTATTCATAATTCATATATCATTTATGCCCATCCTATTTTTTTGTCCATCCTTTCTTAAACATCTTGAAATAACTGATGCTAATTAATAATAAACTTTTGGCAGGCAAACAAAATCAAATTTGTCTAATTATCGCTTAAATATTTTATTAATATTGTCTAAGAAACTTTCAAGTGATATCATAGTTTAGTTTTTATTAGTTTTTTTTGTTAATTTTTCGAGTTTTTTGCATTTAAGATTTTTTTCCATATTAAGCCCCTATTTCTTTCACAGAATTGATATATATATATATATGCCACAAAAATTACCATCAAATCAGTTTTACTTATTTATTATTTTGTTTTTAATGAAAATACACTTTTTAAATAATTTAATTTAAAATAAAATTATATATTAATTTGTTGTATTCTAACAATTTGATTGATTTAATTAGTTTGTTTTGGTGGATAACTTAAAAAAATTTCATATGAATTGGGGAAAGCAAGTTTATGTTGTTATATTATATTTATTTGTGTATATTGAATCTATATATAATGCTAGTGTAATAAAAAAAGAACATTATTTTTTTGGTAACTTAAAAAATATACATTATTACAATTTGAAATTAATCAAAATTGAATAAAATGGTAATTAAATATTTGTAAATCTAATTTTTTTTTTTATCTTGTTTAGTTGGATTCTCATGAAAATAAATCGATAGGTTAAACAAATGTTTCAAATTTTTTTGTGTTATTGTTTTGTCTATAAATTACAAAATTTATTGAATTGATATATTTAATTATTGCACCCTTAAATAATATTTTATTAAGACATTAGAGAACTATGTTTTGAGTTGTTTTGTCAAAATTGTACAAAAATCTATGCTTTTTCAAATTTGTCACGAAAATTTACATGTTAAACTTACTTTTACAAAATTCTTACATTTGTCACGAAAACAAAAATCTATGCTTTTTCATATTTGTCAATGTTCTCACATTTTCAAAGAATATATTAGCTTAGTCACTTACTTATTTTTTCTTACAAAACAAAGTATCAGAGTCTTGAAAGTTGAATTCATATTATTGTAACTGTAGATAAGAGTTTCTGATTACATACTTAGTGATTCTTGTATATGTGTCCAAGAAAGTTTTAATGGCTTATTGGTATCCTATATTTATGTCATAGTAACCCAGGTTCGATCATTTCCTTCGCATTGTTTTTTCATTTTTTACGAAAAAATAAATGAGATGACGTGGCAACTTCGGGCTCTCTGATTGATTGATTTTTCTATCCTACGTGGACACTCTCTCCATGGATTATATTTGCCTTTTAGTATTGTATATGTTGATTCTTACATTTGTCACGAAAACAAAAATCTATGATTTTTCATATTTGTCAATGTTCTCACACTTTCAAAGAATATATTAGCTTAGTCACTTACTTATTTTTTTTTACAAAACAAAGTATCGGAGTCTTGAAAGTTGAATTCATATTATTGTAACTGTAGATAAGAGTTTCTGATTACATACTTAGTGATTCTTGTATATGTGTCCAAGAAAGTTTCAATGGCTTAGTGGTAACTGCCCTATATTTATGTCATACTAACCCAAGTTCGATCATCTCCTTCGCATTGTTTTTTCATTTTTTACGAAAAAATAAATGAGATGACGTGGCAACTTCGGGCTCTCTGATTGGTTGATTTTTCTATCCTACGTGGACACCCTCTCCATGGCTTATATTTGTCTTTTAGTATTGTATTGATTAACTGGATTTTATTATTCTTGAATAAATTTGAATAGCAATTAAGAAAACCCAAAATTTTAAATTTAAAACACCCAAAAAAAATTACAGGATCTATTTATATAAAAAGGAAAACATTGTTTAATAATTAACATTACAATATAAACTTTTAGAAAGTTATCATATACGGTTGTAGGAAGTGACTTTAGCTTTAATTTTTATCTACATACTTAAATACTACCAATCATGTTTTATCCTAGTTTTTAAAGTTACAAACAAAAAATTAAAGTTACAGCAAAAACACACAAAAAATGGTTGTAAAAATCTTATTTTCTAAAGCCTCATCTTTTTAGCTGTAGAAAATTTTAAAGGTACATCCCTTAAAGCTAAATCCAAAAATTCTACAGACTAAATTCTAAAGTAAATTTTCTACAGCTACAACCCAACCAACCACCCCAAAAATAATAAGTATGTTTTAACTTGTTATAAACCATTTAGTGATCGACCCATTTATCAGCCCGTGTAGCAAGACGGACCAAGCCCATCCGCAGGATCATACTGGCGCCTATCTACTCTTGTGTTTATCTACAATATAGTTGGTGTTTATCTTACGTATTGCTAGTCATTATCTAGTTAAGGATAAGTACGATCTCATGTCGATCCAGTACTTAGACCGTCATTACCATATGTATATAAAGACCAGTTGGTCGACCTAATAATACACACAAGTTCCCCTCTTCATTCACAACACGTTATCAGCACGACCTTGTCTCTAAACCCTTCCAAAAA
>NC_027751.1:14736623-14749384 GCF_000695525.1 Brassica oleracea var. oleracea
ATGTCGACATGAGTGATATATTTGCTTATAATGTAGCAGTCGAATTGATGGATAATAAGGATCCAGAACCCACATCTATACTAGAATGTATGCAACGACCAGTTTGGTTGAAATGGAAAGAAGCCATTAATGTGGAGTTAGAATCACTGAAAAAGAGAGGAGTGTTTGGACAGATCATCCGGACACCTCACAACATAAAACGCGGTTAATGGATGTTGTAACTGCCTACTTATATGGTCCACTGGATAATGAGATATACATGAAAATTCCAGATGGTATTGAATTGAAAAACAAAGAGAGTTCTCGAGAACAACATTGTATCAGATTGAACAAGTCTCTTTATGGATTAAAGCAATCAGGTCGAATGTGGTACAATAGACTGTCCGAATATCTCCTGAAAGAAGGATACAAAAACGACCAGATCTGCCCATGCATATTCATAAAGAAGTTCAATAAGGGTTTTGTAATCATTGCAGTATATGTAGATGATTTAAATATCCTAGGAACCTCTGGAGAAATTTTCCAAACTGTTGAATATCTCAAGAAAGAATTCGAGATGAAAGATCTTGGAAAAACAAAGTTTTGTTTGGGATTGCAACTTGAGTATATGAAAGATGGAATTCTTGTGCATCAAAAGGCATATACAGAAAAAGTACTCAAAAGATTTAATATGGACCAGTCTCACCCATTGACTAGCCCCATGGTCGTGAGAAGTCTTGGTCCGGACACTGACCCATTTGGTCTGAAGAAGAAAAATGAGGAAGTCCTTGGTTCCGAAGTGCCTTATCTCAGTGCCATAGGAGCTCTGATGTATTTAGCTGGCCACACACGACCATACATCAGCTTTGCTGTGAACTTACTTTCTAGGTTCAGCTCCTGTTTGACCCAAAGGCACTGGAACGGGATTAAACATATACTTCGTTACCTACAAGGAACGAAAGACTTGGGTCTTATGTTTACTGACAAATCTAAGGAAGATTTAGTTGGTTTTGCTGATGCAGGTTATCTCTGTGATCCACATTATGCTAGATCTCAGACTGGTTATGTTTTTACACACGGTGGGACAGCTATATCCTGGCGGTCCATGAAGCAGACCATGGCAGCCACATCCTCTAACCACGCAGAAATATTAGCTATGCATGAAGCCAGCCGTGAGAGTGTATGGATGAGATCCATGACATAGCATATTCGTACCACTTGTGGTATGATCAAAGGAAAGGATCCACCGACCATCCTATACGAGGATAACGCAGCATGCATCGCACAGCTTAAGGATGGATACATTAAAGGAGATAGGACGAAACATATTCTTCCTAAGTTCTTCTCCACATACGAGCTTCAGAAGGCAGGAGAGGTCCAAGTATTGCAAGTCCGTTCGAGTGAGAATTCAGCCGACCTCTTCACCAAGTCACTACCAACCTCAACGTTCAAGAAGCTCATATGGAAGATAGGCATGCGTCGACTGAAGGATCTTCGGTGATGCATTCATCAGGGGGTGTTCATGTGTTGTACTCTTTTTCCTGTTTTGTTTTCCCTTTTACCACATTGGGTTTTGGGTTTGTCAAGAGAGGTTTTAATGAGGCAACATCCAAAGCATGAATGAACCTTGACCGGATCAAGGGGGAGTGTTATAAACCATTTAGTGATCGACCCATTTATCAGCCCGTGTAGCAAGACGAGTCAAGCCCATCCGCAGGATCATATTGGTGCCTATCTACTCTTGTGTTTATCTACATTATAGTTGGTGTTTATCTTACGTATTGCTAGTCATTATCTAGTTAAGGATAAGTACGATCTCATGTAACGACCAGTTGGTCGACCTAATAATACACACAAGTTCCCCTCTTCATTCACAACATAACTTGATTTATATTGAAACTAGTCGAAAATAAGGTAAATAATCGCTAAAAACACTCAAATTAAAATTATTAATTATTATCTATACTTATCCAAGTTGATCAGCGTATTTATCCTTAGTCAAATATACGCTTCCAAGAAACTCTCAGTTTGTAACCGAATAGATATTCTCAAGCCATTATAAATACGTTCTCTCTATCAATGACTTCTCACATCAAAAGTTTCTACATCTCTCTCCTTTAATCATTCTTTCACCGTTTTCAGTTTAGCGTTTTAACAATGGAGTTGGATCTTTCACCTAGACTACCGAAGAAAGTGTACGGAGGAGACGGAGGTTCGTACTTTGCATGGTGCTCTGAAGAGCTACCCATGCTACGTGATGGCAACATTGGAGCCGCTAAGCTTGCTCTCGAGAAGTATGGCTTAGCTCTTCCTCGCTACTCTGATTCCTCCAAGGTCGCTTACGTTCTTCAAGGTCCGTTTCTTCTTAGATCTTTCCGTTGATAACGTCACTCTCTTGTTTTATGCAAAGTTTTCAACTTTATTGTGATTCATATGTTTTTATTTAACGGTTCCATAAACTGATATTAAAGTACTGTCTCTTTGTAACATTTGTCAGGATCTGGAACAGCTGGAATTGTTCTCCCTGAAAAGGAGGAGAAAGTGATTGAAATCAAGAAAGGAGATTCCATAGCTATACCTTTCGGTGTGGTGACATGGTGGTTCAACAATGAAGACGCTGAGCTGGTCATCCTCTTCCTTGGTGAGACTCACAAGGGTCACAAGGCAGGAGAGTTCACCGAGTTTTACTTAACCGGTTCCAACGGAATCTTCACCGGTTTCTCAACCGAGTTTGTAGGCAGAGCATGGGATCTCGATGAGACCACAGTGAAGAAGCTTGTCGGGTCTCAGACAGGAAACGGGATCGTCAAAGTTGATGGGAGTTTGAAAATGCCTTCACCTAGAAAAGGTGACAGGGAAGGGTTTGTGTTGAACTGCTTGGAGGCTCCTCTTGATGTTGATATCAAGGATGGAGGAAGAGTTGTCGTGTTGAACACAAAGAATCTTCCATTGGTTGGTGAAGTTGGATTTGGTGCTGATCTTGTGAGGATCGATGGACATTCCATGTGTTCTCCTGGATTCTCTTGTGACTCTGCTCTTCAAGTTACTTACATCGTTGGTGGTAGCGGTCGTGTTCAGGTGGTTGGAGCTGATGGGAAGAGAGTTCTTGAGACTCATGTGAAAGCTGGTGCTTTGTTCATTGTTCCTAGGTTCTTTGTTGTGTCCAAGATTGCTGATTCTGATGGGTTGTCTTGGTTCTCCATTGTGACCACTCCTGAGTATGATCTTTTTCTTCTATTTTTTTTATAATATTTTTTGGTTTATTGAAAGAAGCGTGCGTAACAAGTTTCTCTGAATCTTTTGGCAGTCCCATTTTCACTCACTTGGCGGGGAAGACATCTGCGTGGAAGGCATTGTCGTCGGAGGTTCTGCAGGCGGCATTTAAGGTTGCTCCGGAGGTGGAGAAGGCTTTCCGATCTAAGAGGACTTCTGATGCCATTTTCTTCCCTCCTCCCAACTAGATTATGAACTAAGCTTTGGTGGTTTTAGTTTGGTTTGTGGTTTAAGCAAAGTGTGTTTTATTTATTTTCTGTTGGTTACTATGGACTATGGTGCTCTCTTCTCCGTGTTACGAATTGAATAAATAAGAAAGGATGAAAAACTTCGTTTAATTGATGATTCTCAGATACTTGTGAATCGATATTGTCTTTATTTCAACCAAAACTAGTAGTTACGGTCCATGAACAACTAGGTTGTTTCCACTCCTCTGGTCTCGATATACTTGTAGAATAACTCGTCCACTCCGTTAAAGATGACGAAATAAAAAACATTATGATAATTATATCTGATATATAGTTTTTTTTTCACAAAGGTTATTAACTTATACCAGGAATCGAGATAATGGAACCGGAGAGCACTGTACTCTCTTAACCAGGATTTCGGTCTAATTCAATTATAATTATACTCTTTTAAGGGTTCCTTTGTTAAAGTTAATAAAGTATGCGTGAGATCGAGAGAATGGTCTCTCACGCTATAATCACGAAAGATTCTGAAGCATACGATCATTCGGGAAAGTGTTTACGGGAAGAACATGCAGCCAGTGATCGTATGCAGAAACGGTAATCTGGGCATGTCAAGCAGTGCGAACATTTCATGGTGAGATCGTTAAGTTTAATTACTATATTATAGAGTTAAAGAGCTTTAGTCTTTGGGTAATTTGACGAATTAATATTCAAATCTTGTGAAAAAGGTAATAAATTATTTTTAAATTGTTTTTGTATGTTTCTGCTCCAGAACCAAACCACCAGATAATGGAAAATAGCTATAACACCTGCTCCATCTCATCAACTCCATCTTCTTTTAACTATTTTACTTAATATATTCATTCTTGTCTATATATATACTTCCAGAATTTGCTTATCACTTAATTAAAACAACAATCTTGGCTTCTCTGATCATCTTTCTTGTTCAATGGCAGGTCAAAAGGTACTCTCTTTCTTGGTTATAGCTCTCTTTGTTACTTTCTCAGCTGCTGCTCGGTTTCTTGATGAAGAAGATACATTCCCAGCAACAACCACCCCGGGCTCAGGTCCCTTCCCTGGTCCTTTACCAGCGTCTGGCTCAAATTCTGCCGGAACTGGCTCAGGCTCTGCAGGAACCGGTTTCGGTGCAGGAATAGGAGGATCAGTACCATCAAGTGGTTCAGGTCCTTTGACTACTACTGGTTCTGGTCCTCTACCAATCCCTGGCTCTGTTCCTGGTCCTTTACCGGTTGGTGGCGGTCCAGGTTCCTTGCCTGGCATTGGTCCGGGTCCTTTACCAGCCGCTGGTTCAGCCACCGGTCCTGGTGTAGGTACCGGCCAAGCCCTTGGTGCAGGTGTAGGTACCGGGCAAGCTCTTGGTGGTGGTAGTGGTATTGTAGGTCCTGACCACACATTAGTGTTCTTTATGCACGACATACTCGGCGGTTCGAACCCCACGGCCAGAGCCGTAACCGGAGTCGTCGCAAACCCGGCTTTAAGTGGTCAACTCCCATTCGCTAAACCCAATGGCGCAAACCTTCCCATAACCAACGGAGTTCCATCTAACAACAACAACAACGGAATCATCAACAACAACAACGTCCCCCTTCTCGTCGGACTCGGCGGAACCACAGCCAACATTCTCCAAAACAACGGAAATAACGGAAACAACAACCTTTTAAACGGTCTGCCCGTTGCTAACGGCGGTCAGCTCCCGAGCGGTTCTGCTCTACAGATGCTTATGTTCGGAACGATGACTGTGATCGACGATGAACTAACCGAAGGGCATGAACTCGGGTCTGGTCTGCTCGGGAAAGCGCAGGGGTACTACGTGTCGAGTGCGGTTGATGGAACGAGCCAGACGATGGCGTTTACTGCCATGTTTGAGAACGGTGGTTATGAAGACAGTATAAGCTTCTTTGGTGTTCATAGGACAGCGGCTTCGGAATCGCATTTAGGAGTTATGGGAGGCACCGGGAAGTATGTGAACGCCAGAGGATTTGCGATTGTGAAGACGTTTACAGGATCTAGCGGGACGCAGCAGCAGCAGCCGCATCAGTTCACTGATGGACTTGAGACTGTTCTCCAGTGTACTGTTTATCTATCTTACTAGTTTTGCTTTGTTTTCCTCTTCTTATGTTTGGAGTTTGGGAATGTTTGGTTGGTGCATGTGGTTTTATATCAGTTGTAATCTAAATGTGAAAGAGTTGTGTAAACTGGACTTTGTATTATGCTTTTTTTTTGTCTGTGAAGTTGAAGATTTCATTTTCATCTGTTTTGCATTTTCAAGACAACTCTCTTTATGCAAACGAGAGAAAAGACTACAGAGTTTTTTTTTTAAAAAAAAAATTTAAAAAGGTTCAGCCTTACAAAAAAAAGTAAAAAGTAAAAGAAGGTTGAATTTAGGAAGCGCATATTTACTCTGGAAAATAAGTCTCGCAGTGTAAGCCTAGGGGTTAACACTGTACAGCCAATTGTCGTTGGAATAGATTACAATAATTTTGAGGATAATCAAAATGCACCTTCGAGAGTGTGGACAACAGTATTAGGCACTTTCACTTTCTTCAAAATACTACAGACACTAACAGTCTGTTCCAGTTCAAGAAGCCAATTAAATAAGTGTATTTTTTTAAGAGAAACTTATGTAACATATACCACCTTATGCAAGAAGAAGAGTCTCCCTTAGTATTAATAAAAGGAATTGCAGTAATGTTGGTAAATTGAATTTGCTAGTAACTCTTTATATTTGTTTTTGTTGAGATATTTAAAGGTATCTTTTGTTATGCAAATTGTATGTTAGTTTTGTGCTTCAGTTACGTTTAATCAAACACGAAACTGCTTGAATCAAATCAACTATACAACGATGGTAACAGAGAAGTATTCTCGTAACAAAGCAGTAATAAACAAAACAAGAGAAAGAGACAACAATAGCTCCAAGCTGGTTTAATGATGGGGTTGGTGTTTGAAAGTCTGTAACCAGTTGTTGAGGCGTTCTATTGCTGACAAGTCCACTTTCTTTGGAAAATTAGGGTAAGTAACAACTTTAGGTACTGGTCCCATCATCACTCGAAGTTTAAGCCCAGCTTCACAATAACCAGATTGTGAAGTTATGAAATAATGAACTCATGGTTCCGTAAGCTTAACAAGATCGTGTCCTGTCTTGTGCACAGCTATAGGAGACGTTGGATCACATGTCATGAATTCTAAGTCACCGTTGATTTGGTAGACGTCGTTGACTTCGTTGGCGTATTCGAAAATCAGAGTATCTCCAACATGAAACTGTTTCTCCTCACTCCACCTGTTATAGAAGTCACTATCATAGACGTTCCATCCCTCTGAGTCTCCGACCGTGTTGGTGGAGGAACCGGACGTGAGGGGTCATGGATGACAAGAACTTCGAGTTTATGTCCCAATACGCACTGAGCTTAGAAACAACGCAATTATGTAAGATAAGTTATCCTGATAAGCTATGAAAGCTAGTATAAACATCCAAGAAATTTGAGCTAATTGATGAAAGTCAATCACAATCTCGACACTAAGACATTCTACAATGAATCGATATTACTCCAATTTAGTATTGCTACTAGTGAAATGTAGATTAAAAAACAAAAAGATATTCTTTGACCGAAAAGGAGAAAGCAGGCTCCGTGTAACATTATAAGTGATTATCAATTTCATAATATAAACACCCCAGCTTTTATATCCACGTTCTAAAAATCGGCGGCCTAGGCGGCCGCGGCGCTACGCGTCACTTTTCCACCCCGATTTATACTAAATCGGTTAAAAAAATCGGATATCCGATTTTCTCCGTCTAGACCGCCTAAATGACCGCCTAGCCGTCTAGGCGGCCGTCTAATCTATTTTTTTTTAATAATATTTTTATTTATTTATTTGATCTAAAATTTTATAAATATTATTTATATTCATAATTTTGATGAAAATTACACTATATTAAGTTTACATATTCTATTTGTGTGTTTTATACAATCTTAAACATAAAAATGTATTAATGTTATAAACAATTAAAGATGAACATGTTTTATAACATAGTAAACAATCTAAAAATTCCACCCCGCATAATTTCCGATTAATCCCCGATTTTCTCTTTAGACGTTAGGCCCAACCCGACCGCCCGACTAACTCATAGCACGTTCCCGAACAGGGATATCCACTATGCCACCACTTTTCAAAGACCGTTGTTGGTTATTTGATTAGTTGGTTACATATTTATCTGATTCCTTAACTAATGAGTTAATGGAAAAGCTGGAAAAGCTTTAGTAGCAAAGTAATTAAAGTCTTTTGCAAAAAAACAAAGTAATTAAAGTAAAGATGCATAGTCTAAGAGTCGCTTCCTTATCGTAAAGCAACCAACTAAACTCAAACTCATGCTATCTCAATTCCTGATCACAATTCACAACCTATACATTTATTTATTTAAATCATTTTATTTCTCCCGACTCTGTTGTCTCCCTTTTTTTTCCAACTAGTTTTATTAAAAAGCCAAGCCCAAGAAACATATCCAGTACAAAATCCACACTGTTAAAACGAAAAGATAAAAGCACAAAAATAACGGGCACACAAGCGGAAAGAAAATGGACCAGGCCCAAACTTCTAAAGATCAACTTTACCGTCCCAAACGTTGACCCCTTCGAACACACATGTCTAGATCTCAAATCCAGAAGACACACGTCACTTGATCTCTTCATCTTCTCAAACGCCGGCGACCTCAACGGTGTTTCACCGGATTCACCCCAGCACCATCATCATTCATCGATTCCGGAACACACCGGAACCCATGACCTCTAACCATCTTCACCGCAACCGCCTTAACTCATGTGTATTCTTTATCGGAGAGAATCAATCGCCAGAACGAGATCTCATCCGTCACCGTTCGAGCACACACCAGAGCAAAAACATCGCGCAGACCATAACCACCTTTCACCGGAGAGCTTCTCTCGTCCTACGACGAGAGCTCATCCACCGAATCCCAACCGACGCCGCATGAACAAAAAAAAAACGAAACCACACCCTAAAACAGATATAGGGAACCAAAAGCCAAAGAGGCAAGGCAAAGAAAACCTTCACCCCTCGGTAGCAAAGCCGGAGACGATTGGATCTATAGAAGCCTCCACCTTCACGGAGTCTTAGCCAGCGGCGCGGAGCTGAGGGAGGCTCTACCCCCCGGAAGCTTAGTCGGCGACTATGGAGCTATAAAAGCCTCCATATCCCGGAGCAAACGCTGAACTCAAAAGCTGGCTGTCACATCGATCCACCGTCCTACATCTTCCCCGCGAGGCTAGAGAAAGAGTAGTTACCGCCGTTCAAAGCACACCACGAGCGGGGCCTTTCCCGGAGCAAAACCCTAGCCCAGATCCGCAAGTATATCGGAAAGAGACCACAGATCGGAGCACACAGTCAGAGGACTGAACTTAAATGACCAAAAGGGAGCCACCGGCGCCTGCACGCGCTCGGACGCACCACCGGACGCCGGGGCTGCCTTCACACGCGTTCTCTCTCTTCTCTCTCTTCTAGTTCCTCTTTTCCCAAGTAAACACCACTCTGTTTTCTCCCTTGTCTTTGAAGTTTTGGCAAACGATTACATTCCACATCTTTATCGTTACGCGTGTTTTTATATCTTTATATTTTGTTTGTAGATGTGACATTTATGATTTTTTTGGTTCTACTTTCTGTGTTATCTAACTTAAACATCACAATGTGACAAATGTCAGTCGTCAAATTTGATATAGCAAAAGAGACGCCAAATTAAGTTTGGTACCAATGTGAATGAAAGATTTTAAATATTTTTAAATTAATCAGAGAAATATATTTGGTATCCTATTTAACAAGTAGATGTACAGTTGCATTAGATTGCCGTTTTACAAAAGTAGATGAAATACATTGAAGTCTAGTTTCCCAAATTCTGTGTTGTCAATTAGCTTGTTGTTGTTATATATTTGGAAAATCCTTGTAGAATCTTAATAAGAATACATCTAAAAAATCGTTATTCATTTTTATAGTTTTGTTTTATCTAACCAGACTATGATCATAATCTTCTTAAGAAGAAATGTATCTTTCGCTTTGATAGGTGACTGCCAGATAAACTAGAGAGGTTAGACAAAATTTGCTGGAGTGGTGAAAAGAGTCATCACAACGAGTGGGTTAAGTCGAAACAGTCATCGTAAGTCCTAAACCGGAAGTAAGTCTAGGTCTTGCTCTAAACTCATAACATTGGTCTTGAACATCTCTAGTCATAGTATCAAAATACTGATACAAAATTCCAAAATATGTATTTTTGTTGGTACTTAAACGTTTATGAGGTTATACGAACGGAGAGCATTCATACACTCTCATATAATGCAAATATAAATACTGCGAGCCGCTGAGCGTCAGAAATGAGATGACAACTCATACTTTATCTCTCTACGAATAACTGCTCTATGTGTAAAATCTTAATTCAAAGTAATTTTATTAAAATCCAAAAATAACCTATAAGGCTAATTCTCTAAAGCAACAAAAGTCCAACATAAAATGTAATTGGCAGCATCATGCTCAAAAACATTAACAAAATATGAAATTAGGATGTAAAAAGTCCCAAAATTTCCGATGAAGAACATGTCGTACAATCCTTAACTCCAAAAGGAATTACGAATGACTTGATCCCTTCAAAAATGGTACATAGGTAGCTTCATAAAGCGCATACCCGATTCAATCACACTCAAATCAAGTCAAGAAAGGTTGGGCCATGAGCAGGGAAAATTCGGCCTTAGAAGCAACCGCGCTCAAAACTATCCAATACCGAAAGGAGATACTCAGCCATTGGTTCCACTTAAACTCTTATCATCATCAGAATCATATATAATTCTAACGAGTTGGAGGGCTAACTGTTGGGGTCAAAATCAGTTCCAGCGAAATCAATAACTAATATCACTCAAGAATTATATCCCTCACAAGAATGAGTCGCAAATGTTAAGAGAACAATTCCACATACCACGTTCCAATTTGAACAAAGATACGCAGAAAAATTAAACTCCATATAGCTCTTCCCGGAAAAGAAATATTTTTTTTCTCTAAACAAGAATTATCCAAAAAAAATTCTTTCGAAAGGTTTTTACGAAACAGTTTTACATAACAATCTTCTGTAAAACTAATTTAAATTTTTTTCAGAAAAACTTTTGTAAAACAAACCAAAACATATTTTACAAAATAATCTTCCGTAAAACTAACTTCAGAAAAATTTTCTAGAAAAAGTTTTGTAAAACAAATCAAAACAAGTTTTAGGAAACAAAATTCTCTAAACTAACTTCGGAAAGTTCTTATGAATTTTTTTTTGTAAAACCAATCAAAACAGTTCGGAAATTAAGTAAGATTATACGGAATCATCAAACGGAGAATGGAAAAGGCGTAACAAAGGTGAGGAGTGAGCATCGTCACCCAAGCCTCCTCTCTCTTCCCCAAGCATTGCCAAGCTCTCCTCGAGCTCTATGAGTATCGCCAAGCTCTCTCCCTATATCCTTGAGCATCTCCAAGCTCAACTCGACCTCTACGAGCATTTTCAAGCTCTCTTTCTCTCTCCTTGAGCAGCACCCAAGATCCCTTTGAGAAGAATGAGCATTGCCCAAGCCTCATCTCTCTTCCCTAAGCATCGCGTGAGCTCTTTTCGAGAAGAGTGAGCGTCGCCCAAGGTGTACTCTTTCTCCTCAGCATCGCCTAAGATCCCCTTGAGAAGAGTGAGCATCGCCCAATCCTCATCTCTCTTCCCCAAGCAACGACCAAGCTCCCTTGAGAAGAGTTAGCATCGCCCAAGCCTATTTCCTCTCTCTCGAGGATCACCAAGCTCTCCTCAAGAAGAATTATCATCGTACAAGCCTCCTCTCTCTTCCCTGAGCATCGCCTTGTTCATCATGTTCTCACTTGAATCATTCGAAAATGAGAAATCCTTTGTTTTCCATAAAATTTAGCCAAACGACAAGTAAAAACGGTTAAGTTAAACACCAATTTGTTTTCAACGAAACAAAATTATTTTCATCATTTAGTAAACTAACGGCACAAAAACCACAACTCAGAGCAAATTGACGATATTTCCGTGAAAAGTCGTAAAAACGGATAACTCGTATAACCGTCCAAGACACAAAACAACCCATTTACGACTTAGCATTGATATTCCTTGGATTTTACCCACCTTTACCCATGATTTATATATTTTCTTAGAGTATTTTATATGCATTTCGGAGTCTTTTGAGTAATTACAGGTGTATGTACCTATTGGAGAAAAGTGGTGATTTTGGGGCAATTTGAAGCTTTTATGAAAGCATTGCTGAAACATGAAGACAGAGTCGATTATTGAAGAAAACATCGATCGACGGATCAATATTAACGTCGATCGACGGCGAGCCATCTGTGAAGCCAATTTAAGTAAATTACCAGTTTTACCCAGAAGTTCCAAGATTTGCACCATAAGTACATGGCCGCATGTTAGACCATTTATTAGGGTTTTTCATGTTTTACTTAGAGACAGACTTTTAGAGAGAGATAGTTTTGGAGGCAGACATTTCTACACTTAGGAAGATAGCGTAGGATTGGAGAAAAAATATGAATTTCATAAACAGAGTAAATCTTAAAATCCCTTGTTTTATTACTCTACTTTGTTTACTTTTCATGTTTATATTATTAAGTATTATTCAGACCATCATAATGTTTCTTGCAAATATGTTTGAGTAGTCTTACTGTTAGATTTCGGGTTCTTCAAAAGTTGACCTATGTATTGCTAAAATGAATATTAATTAGGAAATTAAATAGTTCTTCATCTAGTTGTTCTTACTGCTAAGTCTAGGCTTGATAACACTAAACTTAGATCTTAGGATTAATTGGCGCAAGCAGAAGCTTGGTTAATTACCTGAAACTAAACTAGTACACTACAAGAAAACAGCGACATACTGAGGGAAAAAATCGTCGGTATGTCGTCGGAATAACGTTATTCCGACGACATACCGACGAAACACGTCCTCGGAAATAACTCCTCGGAAATTCATTTTTCCTCGGAAATTCCTCAGAATTTTCCGACGGAATTCCGAGGAAACAAATTTCCGAGGAAATTCCGAGGACCACCAGTTCGTCGGAAAGCTCCTCGGAATATACCGAGGGAGAACTTCGTCGGGATATTTCGATGGACTTTCCGATGGTCCAATCCTCGGAAGTTCCGACGAAATATTCCTCAGAATTTTCATCGGAAAATTCCGAGGAACGGGTCCCTCGGGAAATTTCGAGGAACGTGGTCCCTCGGAATATTCCGAGGAACATGTCCCTTGGTATATTCCGAGGAAC
>NC_027751.1:14749484-14769794 GCF_000695525.1 Brassica oleracea var. oleracea
AAGCAACTAAAAGAATTATTGAAATGAGTTCAAATGAAAGAAAAAAAACTGTTGCAATGGCGCTATTTGCGGTATTCCTATCTATTATTTTAGAGATTTATAATTCTTCTGTTCTACTGGATGGAATTTCAGTGAATTAGACTGAGAAGAATCTTGAAGTCCTAGTTTTTTGTTCGATACAAAATAGTAAAGTATGTAGGTCTAAAATTTTTAGCCTATTCTCCTTTGGTAGTTCGACCGCGAAATTTTTTTCTGCATTGTATATTTCCGGAATATGAGTGTGTGACTAAGGGTTAGGCCCACTTTTTACGGGTCAGTGGAATCTGTATACTAGTTAGTCCCGGTAAAGCCCCCAGACGGCGTATTTTTTTAAAACGAGGCCCTCGGTAACGTGACATAAAGACTCCTTTTTTATTGAAATTGTACAAAAACTAAACAAAATTAAAACTGAACTAAATGATAATGATAAATACCGTAAAATCCACTCCAATAAACTATTGGAATACAAAGAGTCAGAAGATATATTCTCTCAATATACAGATTTTTTTTATTGTATATACAATATATATAAATCAATAAATCACAAAAATTTTCCTTTATTTTCTTCATTTATTTTGCCAAGATCTAACCCTTTTACTTTACCCCAATTAGCCTAACGTAAAAACAAATTTTTTAGAATACATATAAATTAAAGAAATCAATAGGAACCAAAAGACTATGATGGTTCCGTTGCTTTATATATCATTTTTTTTGATCCGTCTATGATTCAGCAATCCCAAAGTGTCTTATCCAACTTTTATCTTCTTCACTATCAAACAAATCCAACGAAGCGTTCTTAAGTTGAGACTTGAGACTATGCCAGTCTTTTTAAAAAAAATTATGCCACATTTTTCAGCAAAATGAAGCTTAGTTTCCTCGATCACTTATCAGTTCCCAACCAAGCTAGAAATATATGTCAACAATTTCTAAAACCATAACGAATATATGCCTCTTCAAAACTCAAACATGACACAAACATATAATAAGACAGTACTTACCCTCATCGTTACTAACGTATAACCATAAAACAGTTCTAAACATCAACCTTAAGACACATAATTACATGAGCAAAATTACCAATTAAAAGATTTTGTATGTATTTAAGTTTGATATTTTCGGACGTGTAAGTTTTTATCAAAGTTAACAAGTTTTTACCCATTTTTAAGAAAAGCATTCTGATGAAAAAACTCTTTCAGTAATTTTGGTATTTCCAAAATTCTTTCAAGTAATTACATTTAATAAAGGAACACGTATTGCATCATGTATACGCAAACATCAACGTATCCCTACTTGTCTCTAAAATTCACCTTAAGCTTTTTAAGCTGTAGAAAATTATTTAAAAGGTATTAAAATTCTCAAACAAAATTCAACGGTGATGTAGAACCCACTGAAAAATTCATAGCTGTCGTTTCCTCATCCATCATCATGTTCTCTTATATAATCCCCTTTTACAATCTACACTTCATTCTCAAGCATCTTTACTCATTTCATTATTTTTTCTTAACCCCAAAAACAAACACACAAACAGAAAAAACATAATAATATGGTTCTTCTCCTTCTCATATTATGCATCCTTGTCTCTTATCTTTTCTTCAAGATCTGGAAACTCAAAGACTCAAAAAAAGACAAAGATTGCTACATCTTAGACTATCAATGTCAAAAACCATCAGACGATAGAATGGTGAGTACTCACTTCAGCGGAGAAATCATTCACCGAAATAAAAAACTCGGTTTAGAGGAATACAAGTTCCTTCTCAAAGCCATCGTGAGCTCAGGGATCGGAGAACAAACCTACGCTCCAAGACTCGTCTTCGAAGGCAGAGAAGAGCGTCCTACGTTGCAAGATGGGATCTTGGAGATGGAAGAGTTCTACGTAGACACCATCGGAAAACTCCTGGAGAGACAACAAATCTCACCTCAAGAAGTCGACATCCTCGTAGTCAACGTCTCCATGCTCACTTCAATGCCTTCTTTACCTTCAAGAATCATAAACCATTACAAGATGAGGGAAGACATCAAAGTCTTCAACTTAACCGGGATGGGATGTAGCGCGAGTCTAATCTCAGTAGACATTGTCAAGAACATATTCAAAAGCTACCCAAACAAATTAGCCCTCGTTGCTACCTCCGAGTCTTTGAGCCCTAATTGGTATAGCGGAAACAACCGTTCGATGATTCTAGCTAACTGCTTGTTCCGGTCCGGTGGTGCGGCAATTCTCTTGACTAACAAACGTAGCTTGAGAAAGAAAGCAATGTTTAAGCTCAAGTGTTTGGAACGGACTCACCATGGAGCTAAAGAGGAGTCTTACAACTGCTGTATCCAGTCCGAGGACAAACAAGGCCGTGTAGGGTTTTACTTGGGGAAGAATTTACCAAAGGCAGCCACTCGCGCTTTGGTAGACAATCTGAAGGTTATAGCACCCAAGATTCTTCCGGTAACCGAGCTTTTGAGGTTCATGGTAAAGCTTTTCATCAAGAAAATCAAGATGCGTCAAAATCCTAGCAAGGGCTCCACGAATCTCCCACCAGGAACTCCTATAAAGGCAGGGATCAACTTCAAAACCGGGATTGAACATTTTTGCATTCATACCGGAGGAAAAGCTGTGATTGATGGGATCCAACATAGCTTGGATTTAACCGACTATGATATTGAACCGGCGAGGATGACTCTTTACAGGTTTGGGAATACCTCGGCTAGTAGTTTGTGGTATGTGTTGGCTTACATGGAGGCTAAGAAGAGACTGAAGAGAGGAGATAGGGTGTTTATGATAAGCTTTGGAGCTGGTTTTAAGTGTAATAGCTGCGTTTGGGAAGTTTTGAGAGATCTCACCACTGGAGAATCAAAAGGGAATGTGTGGAATCATTGCATTAATGATTATCCACCTAAATCGATTTCGAATCCTTTTACAAAGATGTATGGTTGGCTTCAAGATGAAGATCCTGATACTTTCAAGATCCCTGAGACTTTCAAGATACCTGACGAGTATATGTAAAACGTTTTCACACAGAAACGCAAATGGAAAAACAACACAAAGGTGACAATATATTCTTTTTATTTTTCCCTTTAATTTGTGTTTGAATGAGATTGGAAAGGGGATATGAGTGCAGGTAACAGAAACTTTGGTTATGTATTGCTTTTTTTTTTAAACACTGGTTATGTATTGCTTGATATAATTTTTGTGCGTTATAATTTGTTAATTCTACACTGTTAAAGAATTTTGGGGGCATGCACTTCCAATACGATGAGAATTTTTCTAATCTGTCATCAGATTGGAATGTTGCCCTCTTTTTCTTGCGTCAAAGTCGTATCATTTTAATATTTTTTTTTTGTATTTTGTTCATTTTACAGTTAATTTGTAATATTGTTTCGCATCTATTGAACTTTGTCAATGTAGAAATTCATTTTAGTCCTCTTTTTACGTGATTATATATTTTTAATTGTTTGGTTTGAAATTAATACAAGGAAATAAAGAGACTTCAGTATAGCTAGTTCTGAGTTATGATGTTCAAATTCCGAACTTGTCTTGATCTACTTTTCTTGTTAAATAACATTTCATTTACATGCGACATAAAATATTTTATTTTATAATTTCTATTCTTGAAACGATTTTTCGTGACAAACTTTTATTTACAAAATATTCAAATGCAAAAATTAGAAAATGAATTGAAAACGAGTTTGTTTGGTAGGCAAAACATTTAATGAGCATTTCATTTCACCCACCAGAACCCGGGCCCCAATTTTCTCCACAAAATGACAAACAATCGCAATTATTAATAGATATCCCTAATTAATACTACTAGTATTTGATTAGGTACGAATAATAAAGTTTACTCATGCCTCACGAGTAACACTCAATAAAGTAAACAAATGTCTCAATTAGGACCTATTTAGTTTAAACGTATCTAGTAAGGAAGAATCTTTACTAAACATCATTATCTCAGACTTTCCAAGGTTTTTTGCGGCAGTAATTTTCAAACGGAGATGACTTAACTGAAAAACTATTGTCGCTATAAGAGCATAGTCAAGAAAAAAGAAAAAAAAAAAGAATTGATAATGATATTTTTCCTCGTTAGAGACAACTTATATATAACCCCAAAAAACATAATTATATGATTTTAAAAATCTGAGTACCTGCCATGTTTATACTTTATTAGGAAACTTGATTATGGAGCAGGCGTCTCTATTCTTTGTAACGAATTCAATATAGTTCCAGTTTTTTGCTATTACAAAAGAAGAAAACGAGAGAAACCATAACTCGCATGTAAAACCCATTAAATGGTAAAAGTAAAGCAAACCATTGTTTCCAACGAGAAATACAGTCCCTTGTTCTTCGGATGAAAACCTGGAAATTTAACAGATATAACTTTACCTAAGTAATTTGTTATTAATTTTTCATCAGAATAAGTTTTTATGTTGTATTTTAAAATCAGTGTAAACATGTCAATTAGGGCTGAAGTTCCTAGCCCGAGCCTGCTGATCCCTAAAAATTATCGGGTTTGGGTTTAGTTTTATAAGCCCAAAAAATTGGGTTTTTCGGGCTAAGCCCATTTGAGATTTGGGTATTTTGGGCCTAAACCCGTTTGGGATAGGACCAGCCCGAAAATCCGAAATTTTATACTTTAGTTTAAATATTATCGTTATTGCAATCCAAACGATTATTAGTATTTACATATTATTTTGATAGTTTTATCAAAACTTTAATAAAGCAAATATAAAAGTTGTTAATGATTTTATTGTTTGATCATTACAAGTGTCATATTTTAAAATTTTTAAATATATTTTCTTCTTTCATGTACAACATGTTTTTTTTTTCAATATACAAAGTATGAAACGTTTGACTATGTTTATCATAATTTTTTTTTTTAATGTTTAGTTTTAATTTATATTTGATTATTTAAATTTTATTAAATTTGGTTTGTTTATAATATGTTTTTAAAGCATACGAAAAAGTAAAACATTTTTGATAAGAAAAAGTTTAAACTCATTTTATATTTTAAAACAAAAAAATGAAACTATTTTTTTAATGAAAATTCACATGTATTAAAACGAATGAAACGATAATGACAAATTATTTTTCGAAAAGTCCAAAAAAACCAAAAGACCTATAACCCTATAAAGGCCGAACAGAGCTTTGAATTCTAGGCCCAAATTATTTCCGGACCGGGCCGGGTTAAAATATTTACAGGCTCGGTGGGTTTGGGCCGAGCCGGTCCGAATTGACACCCCTACTTTTTACGTGGGAATAGTTATAATATCTTATTTTGATAAGTTAAGTTTCTTTTTTGGTCGAAAGTTAAGTTTCTTTAATACTACTACAACAACAAATGGTGGGACATGAAATCGTTGATAATATTGATTTATAGGTATAATAATAATTGAGAAAATCAAAAAAAGGAAAAACTAAAAGGGTAATAAATTGGGACAGGTAAGTGGACAGTAGAAAGGCAGCGGTCCAAGATCGAAATAAACCACTTGTGCTGCTACCCATTCTTCTTTTAATTTTGCCAATCAACACAGCTGGACATTTATTAGTTACTCCTACAACACAGCTGGACATTTATTAGTTACCACTCAAGTCGATCCTCTATTATGTATCATTATGAATTGTGGCGACCCAACATGATTCTATTTCTTTTTGGTTGAATAAATCCAACCAAAGACAATCGTGATATTACATAAACTTACTTAGTTACTTCCAGATTTCGAAATGTCCAAATCTAATTTATCACTGAATCACCTATCTTTCTTTTTCTAGAGACATTCTTGCTTCAATGTATAAAAGGTGGCAGTAGAAAATTAGTTTTACAGACGATTTCAAACGAGTGTGGATTAAGAGGGAAAATCAGCGATCCATTAGATTTATAGCAACATCAGTCATATGCACTTGCTTAAAGAGTTTTCAGTTTCGTCGTGCGTGTTGTTCCTTAACAAGGATTTTAATTATTTAGGGATTTGCTAATTACAATTACAAAGTACTATATACATATATATATATATAGTGTTTCAAATTTAGGATCTGATGAACCATACCAGCGATAAATCTCTCATATAGTCGTACAACCACTCCGTAAGGTTTAAACAGATTAAATGCTTTAGGGTATATGAAGCCGGCCATACTTGTTGTATTATCTTTCTTAGTCGTACTGAAGATAGTAGCATTATGATTATTCTGCTACTAACATGAACTAGTTAAAGGTAAAGATCATGCAACATTAACTAATTATACTTGTTAGAGTTCTAAGCGAATATTTTTAATCGAACACATCCTAGTCCAATTTAGCGATGAATATATATCAGACTGAATCTAGAAAAGAACGCATGACAAAAAAAGATGACAAATATAAACCAACATTTGTCATCGTGTAAGCATTTTTGTTGATTCTTGTAAAGACTTCCATGAAAAGTTGTTGATGCGTTTTCTTGTTTTTGTAATGTTTCATATATATACATAACCATGCTCCACCCTTTTGTTTGAAGTGGCATACAATTTTTTTTTTTTTGATAACCATGTTAAATTTCATACTTTTTTTAAAGTTTATATGTTGCATTAGCAACTTGTTTGAACAGAGAATCAAATATACACCTCAAAATGCTAACGGGAAACTTGAACAAAGAAGCAACAAAACTAAAGCGGTCTCGTACAAGAAAAAAAAAACTGCAGCAGGGAAGGTTGCATTTGTAACACCCCGATCCGGCCGCTAAGACCGTGGTCGAAGCTTTATGTCGCTCGGTCCACTTCCTGGTCGAACCTCTTAAAATTTTGTCTTCATTTATAATATCACCTTTAGGTGAGGGCTATTTTAGACCTTAGCTAAAGACTTCCTTAGTCATTCATAGCTTAGATCCTTTTAACATATACGCAGTAGAATATTCTCTATCAACCATTGGACTAAATCCAATCTAACACTTGTCCAGTCTCATCGACTATGCCTTGGTCAATTCACTAACTACCTTTCGGCTTATTGATCGATCCTTAACATGGTCCAAGTCATTCAAATCCGAGGTTCCATTCCCCTAAACTGTTCTATCTAAGATCTATGCAAGTAAATGCTAAATCATACCTTTGCTACATCCACGTAGCTAGTCTCATCGCTCCTCCATGATCTGAACTACTCTTGCTTGTCTACTGGACCATGATCACTCAATGATCTTACCTAAGGTCCTTATCTCAGTTCATGCATTAAACAACACCCTTCGGTACTTAGTCATTCAAACAACCATCCCCACAGACATAAGTAACCTTTGAGAAGTCTTCAGACGATTATAGATAGGCATCTGGCCTTTCTCGGCTCATGCACCATCCAACATCCCTTTTGCCTTATAGGCTATGGTACCAAGTCCATCTTCTGGACTAACAATGCCCATCAGATCCTAAGTCAATCAACCAACCACCCCACATGATTCAGAACTGATGAGTCTTTACTCTTAACTAACCAGTCATGGAACTATGTCCCAATCAAGCCCGATCAGTCTTGTTCTTACCAACCGATACATCTTTGGTCAAGTTAGAACCGTCCCTTTGATCCATTTGTATGGATCAGGTCATCCATACTCAACCACAATCAGATCACACTCGGCCATCCTGGTATAAAGACACGACCCCAATCATACTAGTGTTTTTCCCTCGAACTATCGCCTATGGTCAACGAAATCGACACTATAATTAAGATAGACCATCATCCCTTATATCAAGTATTGACTGAACCGACAACCTATTGCCATCATGTGGGTCCATTCCCTACACAATGCAATTGGCGTCCTATTATCAATCTCAACGGTTCGGTGGTTCACACCTCTTTGGTGATTTGCATCAAATGCACCTCTTTGGTTACGCTCCATTCGTACCTCTTTGGTCCCGACCTGTTCGCATCCTTTCAGTCCCGACCTGTTCGCATCCTTTCGGTCCCGACCCGTTCGCATCCTTTTGGTCGCGACCCGTTTGCATCAATTGGATCATGACACAGTCGTACCTCTTGGATCACAACACGTTCGTACATCTTGGATCACGACACGTTCACACCTATTGGGTCACGACATGATCACATCCCTTGATGACACCCCTTGATGGCACCCGTTGATAACACCCCTTGGTGGTATCCCTTGATGGCATCCCTTGATGGCACCCTTTAGTGGCATCCCTTGGTCCAACCTATCAGCTATGGACCGCATTGGCCGCGACCAGCCTATAGGCTATGGTCCGCAACCATCATAGCCGCCATGATTCTCTGGTCTAGGATATGGTAACATGGCTAACTACCACGTTCCTTATACATGTATATCATTTATACATAATCAATGTAAAGAGAAAGAGATAGAACTGTGGGAACCGAAATTCACACCGTTTATTTCCGTCGAATAAGGAACGTTAAGTAAACTTAACTTTCCCAGATATCTCGGATATCTGCTGCACCACACACCAAGCGATCAGAATACAAAAACGAAGTAAAGAATACGAATCAGAAAGGAGCAAAATATGTCTTATTCCGAATGTCAAGTTAAAGCGTGGAACAACAGGAAATAGTCTAGGCTTCGAGAATTATCGGCTCGTTCCTAGTTTCGATAACCTAAGACTATAAAAACCCTAGTTGAGACGCAGCTCGATTCTGATAAACGGAAAGTAACCTATTGCTCTAGATGCTAAGTTTTTTTCTCTGCCTCTTTTGAAGCCTCTCTTGGTTCCTCTTATATATCCCTCCTAAGTCGGCTCGCGCTTTCCTTTTCTATCCTCGGGCCGTAGTTATCTCTTCTCGGGAATATTCCTTTTTTTCGCTCCATCTTTATCTTCATCTCCAAGACTTAACATTTATCCTTTCCCGCGTATGGAAGTTAAACCGCCATGATATCCTTGGGCTCTTTTCTTTGCAGATGGGCTTACTTCCGAGCTTTGAACCTTTGTTGGTTTGCGTACGGATGATTTACCGAGAAGGCGTTCTTGATACGGCATCGTTTTTGTTGAATACTCAAACCGGCTATAAGGTCCACGCAGTTTAATTTAACCATTGTCGTTTCGCATGGTCCATTTGAATTCGTAGAAAGACGTACTTTTGTGGTTTTATCGTACTTCTCCAACGGTAACATCAGCGGGACGTTGTGCCTGGCGGGTTATCCGTAATCATTGCGCCGACCGCTCCATGCCGGCCCGGAAGAACAAGAAGCTGATCGCCTCGTGGCGACCCGGAGAGGCGAGGAACTGGTCGCCCATGGCGACCGCGAGGAAGACGCGTGCCGGTCGCCCATGGCGACCGCGAGGGAGGGGACGCCGGTCGCCCGTGGTGACCGCGAAGGAGATGCGTGCCGGTCGCCCGTGGCGACCGTGAGGGAGGTGACCGCGAGGATGGCGTGCTCGGTCGCCTGCGGCGACAGTGATGGCGGCGAGTCAACGGTCGCCCGTGGCGACCGCGAAGGCGGCGAGTCAACGGTCGCCCAATGGCGCACGGTTTAATCTTCGTAGGCTTGGGCCTGGTTGTTGCATATTATCTTGAAACCTTGATCGTATCCCGATCTTGTTCTGAACGTCTTTATGATCGATCGTGCGAGTCGGGGGATGCTTTGGTTAAGTTTATCGCAGATTTTCGAAGGCTGTTTTATTTTTCCGAAGGTTTTTGAATGTTAATCCTGTCGTGACCGGTTTTGACCCCAACAGTTAGCCCCCCAGCTCGTTAGAATCGTGAATCCTTCATTGTTCGGTTTTAATGAGTGGTTAGGCAAGTGGGATCAGTTTGGCAGGATTGACATCCAAAAGTTCGAAGGTGAATAGTAACTTTCTTTGCCTATAAGAAGGTGCAGTAAGTTTCTCATATTCCTCACTTTTCCACCATAAAAGTTTTCCAAGGTAGAAATCTCTCTCCCTTCCCTCTCATATCTTCTTTAAGTTTTTTTTTTTAAAGAGACTTGTCTTCCAGAAAGAAAAATTCTAAGAGGGTTTCGCCTCGTCCCTCCAAGTCCAAAAACGTTGGTGAGGATAACGAGGCGCTTATTACTCCCAAAGAGGAATTTATCCCTCATTCCTGAAGAAGCTGAAAGGTATTGGGTTGCTGTATGCAGCAAGATAACTCCACCGTTGGAGGCGCCCTTCCCTCGTAGGCTTTGTTTTCCAGTGAACCCTAACTCTCCAAGCAGAACTGTGCCCTCATACCTTGACACCATTCGCGAATTTTTGCCATGTTCCAGACGAGGTCGAATTCCGCATCCCGGTCCCCAGAGAGCGCGTAAAAGATCCCCCGGAAGGCTTCTTCACGTGTTATGAGGTGTTTTTGCGCTGCCGTATATGGTTTACGATCCCGGAGATCATAGTTCGAGTGATGAACCGCTTCGAAATATCGATCAGTCAGCTTAACCCCACCGGCATGCAGCATCTCATTGGCATCTTGGTTCTGAGTTACGAGTACGGATTGACTCTTGTCCCTGAACATTTCGAAGCTCTTTTGAAGACACTGCAGTCGTCCGGACCTTTCTCGTATAGATTGGCCCCTCAGCCATTCATGTCGATCATCAGGGGGCACACCTCGAACAGTCATTCCTGGAGAAAGCGCTGGTTCTTTGTTCGCATAAACAGTGCATCAGTTGAGGAGAGCGGCATCCGATATTCCGTAGCGAGTGGAACTTTGGAACCGGTATTCTAGTTGGAAATCCAATCGTTTTTGTTTTAAAGATAACTAATCTTTTGATTTTTCATGCAGTTGGCAATATCCTCCCCCCGTTTCCCGAAGATTTGATCGCGACGAGGAACCTCCTTAGGAGCGGTCCACTTTTCTGGACTTCCTTCGCTCCTGAGCGGGTTCGAAGGGCACTGGAGCTCTTCCAGTCTCGAGCCGATTCTGTCGAGGTTGTGGAAGAGGAGACTGATTCGGACATGGGTGATGCTGTTCCTCAAGACGTTCCGATTGGAGATGGGCAGAGGAAAGGCAAATGGATTGATCTTGATGACATCGAATTTTCCGCGGACGGCTTTCCGTTGCCCGGATGGGACCCATGCTTTGTTCCCGGCGATGGGAGTGGCACCAGCAAGATGCCGCTTCCCGATTGCGACTTTTAAAACTTCTTTTCCAACCTCCCTCCGGATTTTGACTCGTATCCGTCCGTGGATGAGCCGGCGAGATTGGAAGTTCTGCAAAGAGTTCTTGATTGATCAATGAGGTCTGCTCCTTTGGCTGCTTATATATATATGTTTTTTTTTTTTGAAAAAATATCCCTCTTTCCTAACGTTGTTGGATTTATCGCAGGGCGTCAACGTGCTTATCTAGGCTCTTGAGGCTAGCTGTCAAGAAGCGCGAGTCTTCCGATTCAAAGCCGAGGAAGCGGAGAGACAACTTGCTCTTTTGCGTAGCGAGGCATCTGCGCGGAATGAGCGGTTGGCCGCAGATCACGCCAAAGCCCTCCGCCAAGCAGAGCGTAAGGGAAAGAGTAACTACGCTGCGATGGTTGGGGCCCATGCTTCTCAGTTCAAGGCCGAATACCAGCAGCTTAAGGAAGCTCAGGAGTTAGTTGGTGATTTTCGCGAGTGTCGTGGTTCGGTTGGTACTTTATGGCGGACCCGAGAGAGCGACTACACCTTTGATAGCGAGCTGAAGAGTAGTATGGGTTTCATGGGAGATTGCGAACATGCTGATTTGTTGGTCCCTCTGGTCAAAGGAAGGATTCAGGAGCTTTGGGATCCTATCCCGGTCTCGCCTGACACAGAGGAAGCCGCAACGGACTTTGCGGGCGAAGGTGGGGAAGTGGATCAGCCTGAGAGCACCTTTGGAGCGTCCATGTCGGAAATTTTTGAGGTTGATCCTTAGGGAAAGATGCATGTGTTCACTTATCTTATGGTTATATCTATTTGGGCCGGATGTGGCCGTTTTATGTTTTCATGTTGTTTAGCCGAGTGTGGCCGTTTGAACTTTGTCGGAACTGACCGTTGGTTGCTTTGAATCCCTACCGCTACGCGGCTTTTATCTATAACATATTTTTATCGTTTTATGATCCTTTTAAGAGTAATCACTTCCTATCCGACTCTTTAGCGTTGCGCTTTGTCTGTTTTTCTTTTGAGATGGATTTTCTGTTTCGAAGTTTCTTGAGCATTTAAGTCCTGACGTATCATGTATGAAGATACTTCAGACCGGCTTGATTGGGTTTAGGCCATGACCTAGGTTTTCTCTTGGGCTAAGGCTTTGCGATGGCTAGTCGGCTTTCGTTTTACCTATTCGCGATTTCAACCTGATTTGTATTGATTTAAAGGTCAGCGAGTTCATATCGGCTTATATGGCTTTGCTTTATACGAATCGAGCTACTCTCAGAGACTGTCTGAGGTGCTAACAAAAATTTTGGATTTTTGTATAGCGCGCTTATTGTTTACCCTTGATGGATGCGGAAAGACCATATTTTCAAAGGAGTATGATTATAGATTTTACTGCAGAAAGTTCTGATTAGTCGGTCGGAGCCAATCGACAGACTTAGGGGTGATGTTGTTAGTTTATAGTCGCAGATGGACTGTCTGATGATATATTATGTTTCGGAGTATCACGATGTCTCGCTTTCTCCGAAAACTCATGACTTTTTTTTTGCGAAAAGATAAATTACGTTTTGGCCGTGACTTGGCCGTGTCAGTATGATGTTTTTAGACGCGGATGCTTGTTAGGAAATAATTAATTTTCAGCCAAAAAATGTGAGATAATCGGAGATTTTCTTATAAAACGATTTATCGCAAAACTTTCAAAAAATCTGAATACAACTGCAGGTCTTTCGAATTTGTGGGAGTATATGAGTATACGTACCCATCCCCCCCCCCTTTTTTTTTGAGAGGGGGATAGCTGAACTCGTCTTTCGACGAGCTGCCTATGTACCTCTTTCGAGGATCAAGCCATCTCGAAGTTCTGGGTTTTTCCGCGAGTGTTTTACTCACTGAGTGAGGCTGCATCGTCCGCCTTAGCCGTAGCGACTATCTCTGGATTGGTGACCGTTTCTGGAGTTGTTTCCTCCGCGGGAGAGGGAGCGTTGGACTTGGAGACGTGGTTGTCGTCCGCAGTCGTTGCTTCGACGGATGGTTTCGAATTGTCCTTCACATAAGAGTTTTCAAGCTTGGCTTGAGCTATTTTTTGCGCGTTTTGGTCTGTCGTAATTTATGTTCTACCAAGAAGCAGAGTCTCAACTGCTTATGATATCCCCAAATTGCGGCGATTCCGTTGGGAGTCGGAAATTTTATGCCCAGATGATAAGTCGATGAGACTGCTTTCATGGCATTGATCCAAGGCGTTCCCATTATCATGTTGTAGATGGCTGGGTTGTCGACTACCGCAAAGTCAACGATTTTAGTAACCTCTTTTGCCATGGCTGGGAGTTTTATTGATCTAAGGGTCATGGACGTTACACCTGAGAAACCGGTTAGCGGCTTTGGGATTGGTACGACTTCTCCCAGCTCTATATTCATCCTTTTGAGAGTATCACTGTAGATGACGTTAGCCGTACTCCTTGTGTCAGCGAGGATTATTGCGACTTCGATATCTCGGATGACAAGGTCGATGACGAGAGGATTGCAGTGCAGTTGGTCTATCCCACCTGCCTATGTGTCTTCGAAGGTAATTGCGCTGTTCGGGGCATCGTGAGGTGGAGACAGGACTGAATAGTTGGCACTTTTCTCGGCCTTCCACTGATAAGCTTTGATAGACGAGACCGAGTCGCGATAGAACTGCGATTCTCCAATGATCATGTTCACCCTTCGACGGTTAGGGTCGTTACCTTTGTCGTCCTGCCTTCTTCCGCGCTTTTCTCCCGACTGGTTTTCTCGCGACTCATTTTCCATTGTGGGATTTTTATCCCTGTCCGCCCTTGGTGGCCGGTCAGAATTCAGAAGGAGGTCCTTTATGCCGGTCACCTTGGATAGTTCCCCGGCGAGTTGTTTTGTGGCTAGTCTAGCGCCGAGAACTTTGCAGTTCGCAGTCGAGTGCCCCTTTGTCTGATGGAATTCGCAGAAGGTATTGTCCTTATACTGGTTCCTGGTACAAGTATTTCCGGATGTCTTTCCCTGTTCTGAATTGATCGCGTAATTGTGCTCGCCTTGGACGTCTTCCCCTTCGTGATGGACATACTTGTCATTACGAGCGGGCTTCTTCTTTGAGGATGACTTTTGCGGATTGTACTTTTGCGAGAAGAATTTCATCTCTTCTTCCATTATGATGAAATCCATTGCTTTGTGGAGGGCGTCTTGGATCGTACGCTGTTTTTTCAAAGAAATCCATTGTCGGAACTTTAACCTGTACCAGAGGGTTTTTCTGAGCGCATCGACTGCTACTTTGTCGCTAATTCCGGAGACTCTTGCCATCACCAACTTGAATCTGGTCATAAACTCTCGCAATGGCTCGTCTTCTCGTTGTGACAGGCTCCAGAGATCTACGTCGGAGGTCTCTCTATCCATAAACATGGAGTATTGCTTGAGGAATTCGAATGCCAACTGCCGAAAGCTTCCGATAGAGTTTCTTTTCAGGCGAGAAAACCATTTGAGCACAGCCCCTCGTAAATTTTTGACGAAGAGGAGGCAATAACCAGCGTCTCTTTCACACTCTTTCAGTTTGCATCTTCCCATTGCAATTTTGAAATATTGCAGGTGTGTTTTAGGATTGGTGGTGCCGTCGTACACAGGGATTTTGACTTTTACAGGGTCTGAGACGCTAGTATCCGTGATGCGGGTCGTGAACGGTGTTCTACGCGCTTCATCGAGGAGCCTGTCGATCTCAGGAGCGACGCTCGTCGCATGGTGAATTAGCAATTTTACTGCTTTCACTTCAGCCGCATTTTTTGCGATATACTTGCGGAGGTCGTGCAACTCGTTTTCGTCATCTGGACTCTTTCGAGCTTGCCGACGTTTGTTGTGGGCAATTCGCGCTTGTTTCTCAGCCAACTCTACCTGCTCAACCCAGAAGATATTTTCTTCTTCCTCCGTCATTGGTTTGTCGAAGGAGGAATCGTCTTGAGCTGCTCGGCTCCTCGTTCTTCTCGGATATACATCGGTTTCTTCCTCCGACGGATTGGAATGATCGCTGGGATCTAGGTCGACCTATTCGATTTCGTCGTTTTCGGCCTCTTGGCCCCGAAGTGGAAGGTTTTCTGAATCTTTTTGCACCGCGGCGGGGGCGGTTTCGTTTGGAGCTTGTCCTGACGATTTGTCTCGCGTGTTCGCAATCCTGCCCGAAGGAGTCGCAAAATCGAGTCTTCTTCCGTGGAGTTTTGTGGCTCCGCGAGGGAGAACAACCTTGGTTCTCGCAGTTAGGGTTTCGACCTGTTTAGCGAGAGAACCTATGAGTTTCTCCTATTCTTCCGACTCTTCTTGAAGGCGGTGAACATCCCTTCGAACGCAGCGGTGTTAGCGTTGGCGTTAACCGCGGATACGTTCGCTACTGAGGTTTTGTCGACGTTGTCGTGCGTATCTCCATCGTCGGCACGATTTTGTCGATCGTTTGTAGTCATGTTTGATCGGGCGTTTGCGGATGAGAGTAAGATTGATTCGATATCCCCCTCCTTCTAGCGCTAAACTGTGGGAATCAAAATTCACACCGTCGATTTCCGTCAAATAAGGAACGTTAAGTAAACTTAACTTTCCCAGAGATCTCATATATCTGTTGCACCACACACCAAGCGATCAGAACACAAAAACGAAGTAAAGAATACAAATCAGAAAGGAGCAAAAGATGTCTTATTCCAAATGTCAAGTTAAAGCGTGAAACAACAGGAAATAGTCTAGGCTTCGAGAATTGTCGGCTCGTTCCTAGTTTCAATAACCTAAGACTATAAAAACCCTAGTTGAGACGAAGCTCTAGATGCTAAGTTTTTCTCTCTGTCCCTTTTGAAGCCTCTTTTGGTTCTTCTTATATATCCCTCCTAAGTCGGCTCACGCTTTCATTTTATATCCTCGGGCCGTAGTTATCTCTTCTCGGGAATATTCTTTTTTTTGTTCCATCTTTTATCTGCATCTCCAAGACTTAACACTTATCCTTTCCCGCGTATGGAAGTTAAATCGCCATGATATCCTTGGGCTCTTTTCTTTGCAGATGGGCCTGCTTCCGAGCTTTGGACGTTTGTTGGTTTGCTTACGGATGATTTCCCGAGAAGTCGTTCTTGATACGGCGTCGTCTTTGTTGAATACTCAAACCGGCTATGCGGCCCACGCGGTTTAATTTAACCATTGTCATTTCGCACGGTCCATTTGAGTTCTTAGAAAGACGTACTTTAGTGGTTTTATCGTAATTCTCCAACGGTAACATCAACGGGACGTTGAACATGCTTGGCGGGTTATCCGTAAGCGTTGCGCCGACCGCTCCATGCCAACCCGGAAGAACGAGGAGCTGATCGCCTCGTGGCGGCCATCAGAGGCGAGGAACTGGTCGCCAACAGCGACCGCGAGGAAGACGTGTGTTGGTCGCCCGTGTCGACCGTGAGGGAGGCGACGCCGGTCGCCCGTGGCGACAGCAAAGGAGACGCGTTCCGGTCGCCCATGGCGACCGCGAGGGAGGCGAAACCGGTCGCCCATGGTGACCAAGAGGATGGCGTGCTCGGTCGCCCGCGGCGACCGTGAGGGCGGCGAGTCAACGGTCGCCCGCGGTGACCGCGAGGGCGGCGAGTCAACGGTCGCCTTGTGGCGCACGGGTTAATCTTCGTTGGCTCGGGCCTGGTTTTTGCGTAGTATCTTGAAACATTGATCGTATCCTGATCTTGTTCTGAACGTCTTTATGATCGATCGTGCGAGTCGGGGGACGCTTTGGTTAAGTTTATCGCAGATTTTCGAAGGCTGTTTTATTTTTTCATAGGGTTTTGAATGTTAATCCGGTCGTGACCGGTTTTAATCCCAACAAGAACCGCTTACAACCCTTGTCGATTGGTCCGTTCGTCTCCTGGCTTACCGCCCTTGGAGTCTTGGTCCCTTGCGCCAAGTTCTCTCCATGAATTGGCCTTCCTCTTGGCCTTATTGACTTACATAAGCTACGACCTCATGTAGCTCCAGCATACTAACATAACTAGGATTGTGCCCTTATGGCTTTGATCCTTGATCCTCTCCCTTGGGAGGATCTCTTTGTGTTTAGGATGTGTGTCCATTGTCTGAGACATAATCATCATACCTCTCTGTACCTATCCAGAAAGAGAAGAAAAATAAGAAGAATTTAATGAAACAGACTAGAGAAAAAACAAATGTAACCATTGAACCGATCAGACCATAGACTCGATCATTGGGGCCGACGGTCTTTGTTGATGGATTTCCGGTCCATCACATACCTTGGAACCTTGCTTAGGGTTATCCACGTGACTCCCCATTTCCAGATCCTCCCATTCCTGATCAGAATTCTCCTTCCCAAACGATCAGTTGCCGGAAGGTAACTTCACCACAATCGGCATTTCTCTTGACCGGACTCTCTCTCTGTCCCTTTTCTCTCTCTCTCTCTTTGGACGTGAGTTTTATGTATGACACTAAATGATTTGACCCATGGACGTACTCCCTATATATAGGAAACTAAAGGTAACCTTTGTCCAATGCGGAAGAACACATCTCTTAAAGGCATCTTTTTGTGAACAATCTTGGCCATCGATTTCATCATCGGTCCAGATTACACCCATCGCCCATGGCAGTTACCAAACGCTCTGGGCCTGTCCATTCACTGCTAGACAAGTCAAACCCAAGCCCAAACTGATTGCCCAAGACAATGGCCCGACCGCAAGAGCCCACTAGCCCATAACCGCCTTTGGCCGACCAACCGGCCTGGTAACCGCCCGGACTCGACCCAACTGCCCGAGACCCAAACACTAAGTCCAGATGAGTTAAGCCGATTCCCAGCTGACCCAGCTGAGTGAGCTAGTAGCTCAACTAGTTGAGCTGTCATAACTTGGACCTAGCTAGACTGCACTTGATCAAGCTTCGTTCAGCTGATCGAGTTACCCGTCTACATTGTCCAGCTATCGTACAACTCGTCCATTTTTGTCTCTTCATCTTATTCAATCCGTCTATGTACTTTGGTCCATTTATTGACATGGACTAAGCTTTCCCAAGATCCATTCCGATCATTCTCCTCATCACACCTTGTTCACGATCAATTTCCATGATCTGAACCAAGGTAGTCTTGTTTCTATCAAAACATCTACCCCCAATGTCAAATTCCCGGGACGGAGACATAACATCATTCGTCGGGAAGGCTGAATGGAGAGAAGGCGGTCTCAAATTTATCTGTCCACTGCACAACGAACAGAGTTAGCAGATGCTGATGAAGATGTGAAGATTCTCGAGTTCCTCTCCTTCCATATTAAGTATATGCAAGGCTGGAACAAGAGCTTTACAATACAGCGTGCTTGAGGCGTAGAGGAATTTCGAGATAGATTAATCCAAGCAGTAGCTGAGTGTATGTCTAGAGGCGGGTTAGGCCAGATCATTTCAGCTAAATAAGTCCAAATGCTTGCTGAGAAACCACACTAAAAAGAGAGGTGGTGGTGAGTTTCAATTTTGCTCCCACACAAGACGCATTGTTCTGGGACGTTGAGGCCCCATCTTCTGAGTCTGTCGCGAGTAGGCAGTCTGCGGAGAAGCGCTAACCAGGATATGAAAGAGTTTCTGGGTATATAATCTTTAAACCATATGGTAGAGTGCCAAGGTTGGATAGGATATGAGGTTCTAATACAATCCCATGTCACCTTCGAAGAGAAAGAAGTTCCAAAAGTCCAATTTGCATGTATCTAGAGATACTTATCCTCTCCCCTTGACTAGTTTGGAGATGGCGTTGTTGTTAGCATAACCTGAAGAGATTCATTCCGTTCTGATCTGGCTGCACGGAGATTTCATGTATCATTCAAAGTTGCATCTGCCACTGTGGAAGACAATTTTTTTTAACTAACTAAACAAGTTACCCGAGGATGATATCTTTACTAGTAGAGTCTTCTGTTTTGAGGGTAGAGGTGCCAGGTTTGAGTTATACCAGCTGCGAAGAAAGGATTAAACAACCGGTTTTTATCTATGGCCTAAAGAGATCACAAAATTTGGCCCGAAACTTCTTGCAATTAAAAAAAAAGAAACATGCTAAGTGGGCTGCCGATTGATTGGCCACCTAATCATAAACTAATATCCACATAAAAAGAGCATAATAATATTAGACATCTTAAAGAATAAGGTTAAAATCATAGTATGTATGTCAAGATCGATTGCTTCAATTAACTGCTTTAAACCCTAGAACGAATCAATATCTAATGCATAAACAGTCAGAAGCACGAACACACATATTTTGTTGACTCTGAGTTCACCCCTTAGTGTGAGGGGAGCCACATTTCATGGGATAAAAATCAGGTCTCTCGTCATCTCCATTGATTACCAAGAGCTACATCTGTATGGGTAACAATAGAACTCTTACGCTCAGCTAACACCCTAAGTTGAGCTTCTCAACTACAAGGAACAATGAAGAAGAAGATGAATAAGAGAAGAAGAGATACACAAGAGGAAAACTAGAAGAACTCAACACCCAGCTCTCTCTTTCTCACCATGTCTCTCTTTGGAGCAGCACTACAAGAAAACATCGTAATTCTGACGGACATTCTGACGGAAAATGAGATCCTCGGAATATTCCGACGAATTTCCTCGGAATATACCGATGAAATACCGAGGAAGGCATATTCCTCGGAAAACATCGACGAATATCCGAGTATATATTATAGCCGTTGGGGATTTTAAAAATTCCGAGGAAAGAGCCGTTGCCGTCGGTATTCCGTCGGAATTTCCTTAGTACTGTCGGCAGCAATTCATCTATAAATACCCGCACCCCCCAACCTCTTCATTCACTCCATTTCTTCATCCTCTCACATACTATATTTACACACGAATTTGATTGAAAAAAGCATGTCTTCTTCAAATTATTATCGTTCTTGGATCGATCGACCTCATTTGGATCCGAACACGAGATTGCTTACGGAAGAATACCAACGAGGTATAACCGAATTCATGGGGTTAGTTCAACGACAACCGGAAGCAGAAACGGGTATGTTACGATGTCCTTGCTCTAATTGTAAAAATAGAATGATTATTAAAGAGTGGAATGTGTGGAAAGACTCGTTATAAAGATACGAGTGGAAGAGTTCCAGTGCCATTTAAAAGGATGTGGTATTTGCCTTTGACGGAAAGGTTGCAGAGGTTGTATTAGTCTGGACGCACAGCGCAACCAATGAGATGGCATGCGGAGAATTCAACAAATGGTGAGATAAGACATCCTTCAGATGCAAAAGCGTGGAAGCATTTCCAATCAAAGTATCCCGACTTTGCGTATGAGAGAAGAA
>NC_027751.1:14772039-14772930 GCF_000695525.1 Brassica oleracea var. oleracea
TGCTTCTCAGGCCGATCAGGTAATTAAATGTTAATTATTCATAATGATTCATCATCATGTGTATTAATAACACTTATTTACAAATTAAATAATTTTTTAAATGTTACAGGTTTGTTATATCAAGTACCCCCGGGTTAGGAACAGAGATGATCCATAGGTCACTGTTACATCACTCAACCCGAGAGGCCGAGTTCAGGGAAGTTCTGACCTGGAAGACCCACTACAACCAAGCACATCCGGTAACTTACGTGCAGCAGAAGATTTAGCTGCAGTTGGCCTTGTAGTCGATTTAACCGACTTTGGAGAGAAAGCCGTCGTTCACGTAGAAGATGAACAAGAACCAGTGATTGGAGAGTTTCACCAAGATCCAGATTCAGATTCATCTGGTGATGATGACTCGGAAACAGAGTAGCATCGCCTTTTTTTTAATATAAGAATACCGAGGAAATTCCGAGGGATAATAGGATTTAGGAATTTCCTCGGAATTTCCTCGGAATAGTCCGAGACTTTTCCGACGATTTAAGGCTTTTCTTTTAGGGTTTCAGTTTCCTCGGAAAAGCTGATAAGGGTTTCCTCGGAATTCCCTCGGAATATTCCGATGAAGTAGGGTTTTTAAACCGAAAACAACGTTTTGCGGTTTGAATAACACTTATATAACCCTTATTAAGTGTCTTAGACTGATTATGAAGTCAAAAATTTGTTCCTTACCCTATAATAAACACTTTTCCGATTGTATGAACGAAATCCCCACAACATAAGAGAAACACTTATACACTTTAATGAACGGTAAAGGGAATACTTACAATTCGTTTTGAAATTTTGTTATTTCATAGTTTATGATCATATTTACAAAGAATCCTCAATGGTATGCATTACAATTGTATAAGAAAT
>NC_027751.1:14773017-14773311 GCF_000695525.1 Brassica oleracea var. oleracea
AACCAATAGAAATACATGCATAGGATATTCTTTTTCCTCGAATTAATAAAATATTCGAGGAAATTCCGACGGATATTTAAGTGTCCGTCGGAATTTCCTCGGAATATTTTCATTTTACCGGGCAAACCAGCCGCGAAATATATCGCGAAAATTGAAATTGAAAATACCGAGGAAATTCCGACGGATAGTTTCCGTCGGACCCTAGGTTTTATAAAGATGAAACACTTCTTCTTCCCCATTTCTCTCTTCTCCCTCTCCGGCGATCTCTCTCCTCTCCGGCGATCTCCCCCTTCT